>NC_134359.1:253930324-254035779 GCF_048569485.1 Anomaloglossus baeobatrachus | reverse complement strand
TCTCACTGTGAGGTAAAACATTTAGGCAGGGAAATGTTTTACATCACAGAAAGAATCCTGAGTGATCCAGTGCCGTAATGTCTGTATTTTTTTTTGCTTTCTCCCTGGCCCAGGAGATGTGGTATGATCAGACCATGTCCCTGTACGGTCAGACACGGCCATTACACAGTACACCGCAGGCATACATATATAAGATTCTCAGCACAGGAACATTTTTTTTACACAAATCCAATTGTGGAAATGATTATTATTCCAAGATCTATTGTTTAAATATAACTTTGTGGGACAACCCCTTTAAGCTCCTTAAGTTTCAGCTATAGCTAGGGCCACAATGAACTTAAAGGGGTTGTACTAAATTTGGAAATTACCCCCTATTCTATGAATAAGGAATAACCTCAATATCATTGGGTATCCGACTTCTGCCATCCCCACTAATACCAAGAACCAAGGCACCCCTTGTGAATGGCGTGGCGGACAATCCTGTGCACTGCCACTCCATTCATTCTCTATGGATCCGTCAGACAGCGAAGCGTTCAGCTGATCTTCGGCACTCCTGTTATAAATGAATGGAGTAGATATGCGCATGATTGACCATCGCTCCAGTCACTCTCTTCAGAGCTCTGGTTCTTATGATCCGTCGGACTCCCAGCGATCGGGAAGTTTTCCCTATTCTATGGGTAAGGCTGTTTTCACGTATCCGGTTTTTGCAGTCGGGCACAATCTGGCGAAACACGGATAAAACGGATCTGGGGCCGCCCGGCATATTGTATAATGAAACCCTATGGGCGCCGGATCCGTCGTCATCCGGCATATGACAGAATCCAACAACGGATCCGTTTTTGGAACTGAGCATGCTCAGTATCACAACAAATCCGTCCAACGGAAGGAACGCATGGAAAAAACTGATGCGACAGATTCGTTTTTTCACCGGCTCCGTCACATCAGTTTTTTCACCGGATCGCGCCTGATGGCAAAAACCGGATGTGTGAAAGCAGCCTAAGGCTACTTTCACACATCCGGTTTGAGCAGTGCGGCTCAATCCGGCTGTGAAACCTATGCAACGGATGCGGCGAAAACACCACATCCTTTGCATAAGTTTTTACATGCGGCCGGTCCGTTTTTTTCCGGTTGCGGCATGCTACTGAGCATGCGCAGTGGAAGAAACCGCATGCGATGGCCGGATGCGTTTTTTGCCGCATCCGGCGTCCATAGGCATGCATTGAAAAATGCGCCGCAGCGGCCGGATGCGGCACGATGCGTTTTTTTTTGCCGGAGCAAAAAACGTTGCAGGCAACGTTCCATCCGGCCGCGGCATCGGCTAAATCTGCCGCATGCGGCAAAAACCGGACCGAACACAAGCCCATGCGGCACAATACGGCACTAATGTAAGTCTATGCAAAAAAAAAAACGCAACCGGCGGCAAAAAAAACGGTTGCGGTTTTTCTGCAGAGCGCCGTATTGTGCCGCAGAGCAAAAACCGGATGTGTGAAAGTAGCCTTAGGGATAACTTCCAATCTTGGTTGGCACAGCTCTTTTAAAAGGGATTGTCCACTTTGGAGAACCCCTCCTTCCAATATTCGTTTACCCCTGGTCAGTCCTTGTCATCAGTTCCTTTTCAGTGATCCATAATGTTTATGCTGGAAACCTTGGTAAGGCTGGCGGTCTGTGCACAGGGTGAGATCTCTGCCTTATCGGTCTTTATTTACACTGGTTGTTCCTGGGCAAAGTCGCCTTGGAATTATAGCCTAAGGTAGTCAGGACTTGCTGAATCGCCTAATCTAAGGGTGCTGCACTGTGACGGAGGACGGGCACTAAATGCTGCCATGCGCTCGTTGAGCTGACGGCTTTCCCGGACGCCCCCCACCCCCTTGTGCATGTCCTCTGCTTGGCCAAGCAGCCAGCGCTGATCTGACATATTGAAATTCCAGATCTCTTACCACTCTTTTCACTTCCCTGTGATATGGCATTCAGTGAAAAATCGCACCATTTCTGGATGAAATTGATATGATAGTGCCCCATAGACTTCTATGGGTGGCATCTTATGGCTTAGTACCACTCATTGTAATATACAAGAGTATAATGCCTTGGAATGAGTTGGAATATCCACGTCTTCAATGTATTTTCGCTTTTGGCACACATTTTCTATATGGACTTCTTATGCATTTTTTTGTGACTTCTTCGCCCGACAGTCCCCAACTATCCTGTAGACCCCGTTGACTTTAATTGGTTTTGATGGGTTCCATTATGATTTCTGGTGATCACTATTTTTTTCTTTATAATATGCAATGGAGTTTCTTAGTGGAGCCTTTGACTCTATATACTTGACCTTAGGCCCCAATACACATTAGATAGCGGTCACTCGAATGATGGTTTGGTCGATTGTTCATGCAGCCACTAACTTGCCCGACCTTCCCATACACAGGAGGGCTCACTCGGCTGAGTAAGCCCCATATTGGTTTCCTACACATACAACTGCTGCAAAGCCTCCTATCGTCCTGTGCATCCTGATCTTCCTGGTTCATAAAGTGTATATTTTAGGCTACTTCTGCAGTATCTCCACATAACATAAGGCCCCAAATTCTACATGGCTCTGATAGCTTGCGCGAAACAATAACCGGACGTAGAAATCTATGGACCCTACTGTTGTTCCTCAAGCGTCCCATTCCATGTAGAATAGTGACGCGTTCTATTGGATAATGTATTAGTGTCCTGACCGTCTCCCGTCCTTGAGAGACTTGTGACATCTCTAGGATCTGAGCCTCGCGTTGCCCTGTGACACTCTGTATATTAAATGTTTGCTTTCTGTTGGTGCAGCAAGGGTTAATTTAATTTTCATTGCCAGTAATTGCTTGCTAGTCCAGTCTTCGGTGCAGCCAGTTTGTGATCACTAGTATTCCCTTTAAATAGTCACATCTACCATCACATGATGCCGGTTATAGCTTAATCAGCCTGAGCTGACCACTGTGGAGACAGGACGTATTTGGAAGTTGTTTGGAGCCTAGTTGTCTGCAGCCCTGGTGTTTGGCTGCTACCTTGCTATTTGTTGATATCCTTTTGTCTCCCTTCCCCCTGTGTTGGATTGTTTTAGTGGTGATGTCTGGTGCAATCACCGTCCTCGGGTAAGTTAAAGGACAGGCTAGGGACTAGTCTTGTGACGACAGTGGTGGGGAAGGACCCGCTTAGGGACAATTAGGGTGCAGACATAGGTTAGTGTCAGGTGTAGCCCGTTTCCTCTTCCTACCGTAATGGCCTTCCTTCTCCCTTGCCATCCCATTGTAATGTCCGTGTTGCATCGGACATCCTCTATGTGCGTGACATACGGCATAGCAAAAATGCAATAAAACGTCTCTGATTTACAAAAGCAAACTTTGTATGACCACATCATGTGACTATACCCTAAATGTAATTTAATGATGCATAATAGAGATTGACCTATGATAAATCCTAAATTTATGACATACAGAGCATTAGGATGGAGGGAGGTTTCCCATAAACAATTACAACAAACGATTGCCTTTTTATTGGGGTTTCCCTTTAATGACGGCTTTTCAGCAGTGAATGAAGTAAATGAGTCTCCCATCACATGATTGATGGATTGCCGCTGTCATTAATGTTCGTGTAGATCATGACTTCTCCACTGCCCAGACGGCGATACTCGTCCAGCTTGTTTATGTGCAATTATAATGTTACCCTCATTCCTGCTCATTAGGACTCTGGAGCAAAATGCCAACTATTCCTCCAGCCTTTGTAGAGCGTCTGGGTGTCAGATCTGTAAAATATAAGAATTTTAGTATTTGTATAAAATCCTGAGAGTGAAGGCGATACTACATAGGGTTCTGCCAGTATTTAGAGCAATATTCCCATCTCCTAGGGTATCCATCACTTATAATCAGGGAGTCCTACTGATTCTGAGAATGATGGGCCCACATCGCTCCTTTTATTGCTTCTTCCCCATCTACGGTTTCCTTGCACCATGGTGCCCTGGCCACCAGGCCATCCATTAAACTCCAGATGGCCTCATTCACTTTAATTGGACATATGCTGTAATTCTCTAATCAATTGACTGGGGAAAACACAAAAGGAATAAGCAGCACTACCGTTCCTTCATTCCCCCATATTTGGTTGCACGCCCTTTGGAATAAATATCTGAAATCACTGCCAAAGGCAGCAAAACATCTTTGAGCCTCCACCATATTTGACTGTAGGTACTGTTATTTTCTTTGTAGGATTCATTCCATTACGGTAAACAGTAGGATGGTGTGCTTTACCAAAAAGCTCTATCTTGGTCTCCTCTGTCCACAAGACACTTTCTCAGAAGGATTTTGACTTACTCATGTACATTTTGCCAAGCTGCAGTTTTTTGTTTTCTTTTTTGTTTTGTTTTTTTTAATGTGTCTGTGTCAGCAGTGGGGTCCTCCTGGGTCTCCTCGATAGCATTTCATTCAAATGTGGACAGTTTGCGCTGACACTGATGCACCCTGAGTCTGCAGGACAGCTTGTATTTCTTTGGAACTTAATTGGGTCGGCTTATCCACCATCCAAAGTATTGTGCATTGCAACCTTTCATTTTTCCATGTTGCCCTCATCCAGGAAGCTTGGTTACAGTGCCTTGGGTTGTAAACCTCTTTATAATGTTGCACACCGTGGACAAAGGAACAGAAAGATCTCTGGAGGTGGACTTGTAACCTTGAGATTGTTGATGGTTTTTCAACTATTTTAGTCCTCAAACAGTTCTTTCTCTTTCTGTTCTCCATGCTTAGTGTGACACACAATGCAAAGATTGAGTCAACTTCTCCCCTCTTTATCTGACTTCAGGTGTGCTTTTCATATTGCCCACTTGTGTTACTTGCCTCGGGTGAGTTTGAATGAGCATCAGCTGCTTGAAACCAATGTTGTTTAACCACAATTTTGGAAAGGTGCCAACAATTTTGTTCGGCCCATTTTTGGGGTTTTGTGTGAAATAATGTCCAATTTCCATTTTTTTTTTTCCTCATCATGCGTATGACAAAGTGTAATTGCAAACGTTTTCCTGCAAAAATACTTTTATTTTCTGGAACAATTTCAAGGATACAAACACCTTTTGGCCATGACTGTATGTAAAGTCCTGTCTTGGGTACAGCAGATCAGCTCCTGTTTACTCAATGTGAGGAGAGCTTCAGCACATGAGAATGGCCACTACACAGTGTATGGAGAGGTGCTGTTCAAACATTATACACTTTTTACATCTGGATGCTGCTCCACTTGTCGAATGCCCATCAATCCGATATTGATCACCTATCCTAAGCATATGAGTAGCTAACCAATTAATAACCCCCTTTAAAAAAAAATCAAAACTTGCTCTCTGAATCATCCAAACATTCGTAAATATTCTACTTGGCTGATTCCTAGGTCTGTTTGTGTCTTGGAAAGTTGTGTAGCAAAAGTGGTGGCCTTCCAGCTTTCCTAAAGGGTTATGTTAGGTTTCATTCAGACATCCAAACATCATGGTCCTATCACAGACTGCAATGCACGGACTGGCCGTGAGTCTCCTTACTCGAACGCGGCAGCCTCATAAATGCTTACGAAGCTGCAGAGTTTGGTTCTGAAGACCCACGTCAAGTCCATACATTAGTCTGTGATTAGCCCATGTTGCATGGACTTCTGAGTGACACCTAACATAGACCTTTAGGAAAGCTAAGGCCACCCCTTTTGCTACACAACGTACGGACATCTGACTGAGCCCTTACAAATGTCCTAGTCGCGTAGCCATATGGCAAGAAAAGATTTGTCAGAGTAATCAACATAAAGGGATTTGCCTCTTCGGACTCTAAAAAGGTTGATAACCCTCCTGTCAGTTATGTGGTGGTCTTCCATAGAGAGCACCAGTGAAAACGACGATATAGGACCCCTTGTTCTTCAGCAGAAAACCCACCACTTGGACTTCAACCTCTTGTGACTCCTTGTTCTTCAGCAGAAAACCCACCACTTGGACTTCAACCTCTTGTGACCCCTTGTTCTTCAGCAGAAAACCCACCACTTGGACTTCAACCTCTTGTGACCCCTTGTTCTTCAGCAGAAAACCCACCACTTGGACTTCAATCTCTTGTGACCCCTTGTTCTTCAGCAGAAAACCCACCACTTGGACTTCAATCTCTTGTGACCCCTTGTTCTTCAGCAGAAAACCCACCACTTGGACTTCAATCTCTTGTGACCCCTTGTTCTTCAGCAGAAAACCCACCACTTGGACTTCAATATCTTGTGACCCCTTGTTCTTCAGCAGAAAACCCACCACTTGGACTTCAATATCTTGTGACCCCTTGTTCTTCAGCAGAAAACCCACCACTTGGACTTCAATATCTTGTGACCCCTTGTTCTTCAGCAGAAAACCCACCACTTGGACTTCAATATCTTGTGACCCCTTGTTCTTCAGCAGAAAACCCACCACTTGGACTTCAATATCTTGTGACCCCTTGTTCTTCAGCAGAAAACCCACCACTTGGACTTCAATATCTTGTGACCCCTTGTTCTTCAGCAGAAAACCCACCACTTGGAAATCAATATCTTGTGACCCCTTGTTCTTCAGCAGAAAACCCACCACTTGAACTTCAATCTCTTGTGACCCCTTGTTCTTCAGCAGAAAACGGACCACTCTAATGGCACCTCCAATATTTAGGGATTTCCCACCACACTAGGCCGGTTATCGAGCGCTGACAGGGTGGGTTATATCTTGTGATTCAATCCAGACCATACTGCAAGCATTTTACATTTGGTGTTTGCCGCCTTGAGGCGATGAGTTATTTTGATTTTGCTTCTAATTATGGGGAAACGTTGACTAATGTGGCTTTTCTTTGTGGCAGACGGCTAGCTTGAGACCTGAAAAGAGATCTTGTGTGCTGAATAAAGCATGGATATTACTGTGCACAGTCGTGCAAACTAATAGTGCTATTCAGAAGAAGCTATACATGTGAAGAAAATATTTTAAACTGATTATATACCTTGATCTTCGAAAATCATGGCATGGTCCAGTAGACTTTGTATGTATAGCGTTCAATGGAGCCTGTACAATGGTTTACTGAGGTTGTGTGGCTCCATAACAGAGCTGTATCGCCTCCATGCTCCACCCTACTGACATGTCCTCTAACATTGGGTTGATCTGGGGTTTTGGCCCTCGTCTACAAATCACCTCACCAATAGGGGGCATTTTTTTTATCACCCAAGTTTACCGTGTTTCCCCAAAAATAAGCCCTAGCAGGAGTCTTCGGCCTTTTCTGAGGAAGACCTAAATATAAGCCCTACTCCGAAAATAAACCCTAGTTGGGGTTCAATAATGAAGTGTCCGTGCAGATAAAGTTAGAGTACTGCAGGACACTTCATTAAAGAAAGCAGGCACCCCCCAAAAGAAAGAAGACACCTCGCAATCATACTTACCAGACCCCAAACGGGAGGTGGTGGAACGCATCGAGGACCTGCGGTGGAGCACGCACTGATACCTTACTGCTTCAGGGACACAGTGGAACGCATTGAGGACCTACACTGGAATGCATCGATGATGTTCCTGCTATCTAGTGTGTGTGGATGTGTTTGTGTGTGTGGATGTGTTTGTGTGTGTGGATGTGTTTGTGTGTGTGGATGTGTTTGTGTGTGTGGATGTGTTTGTGTGCGCGTGTGTGTGTGGGCGCGCAGCGGTCAAAAGGAGGACCACTGTGGAGCACACAAGGACCTGCTGGGAGTACCTGCTATGGATGACAGGAGGACCTGGGAGCGACGCAGATGTCCGGGTTCTGGTAAGTATGATACTCTTGTGGGAGGGTGTCTGCCTTTTTGGGGGGGTAAACTTAGCCCAACCCATGTTTCCCCAGAAATAAGCCCTACCTCAAAAATAAACCCTAGAACATTTTCGGGGGGTTAAAAAAATAATATAAGACAGGTGTCTTATTTTCAGGGAAAATGTATACTGTAAATTTGCCAAGAAGGTCTTAATTCTGGTGGCTTTGTTTGTGTGAACTCTTACAGAGTTCCACAAGTTGCCTACTGCCTGATTCTAATTGGTGTGGATCGAGTGCATGCTTGAAAAATGAGATCAGATACACAGTCTGATATTCATCTTTCCTCGACCATGGTCGGCCCAGAAACCTGAGAGATTTATTAAAGAACATGCCTTTATAAAAACTAGGAAAAGGGGCATGGTCAGCGCTACAGTGGGCATACTTGGATGCATCCATTGGTCAGTGGTTTGAACAATGTGTTAGGTGGGCTTCATCGTAGGCAGGTCTATGACATCATTGGACAGATCCATGGTGATGGGAAGGGTCTATGTCGTCATCTGGTGGATCCATGCTGATGGGAGGGTCTATATCATCGGTGGCCATCTTAGTTATATTTGAAAACCTGGCTCATGTAAGGCAAATTGACACATTTCCCACAATCCCCTGTCAAGAGGTTAATCAAGTATTTGATCCAATGGCCCTCCTCAACAGCTTCAAAAACTTAGGATATTCAGTGACCCAACCAATGCAGACCATAGTATAGCTGACCTGGTGGGTCACAGAGATGATCAGTCATATAATCCATGGTGACAGACAACTATCAAAGTCCTATTTGCCGTGACCATGACAAAGCTTCATGTCCTGTGCCGTGGCCATTCAGACTGGTCAAAGGGACGTTGTGCCATCTGAGAACACCATCCACACTGTTGTGATCTGCCGTCATAGGGACAGTGGAGGTGCGGACTTCAAGGCCTCTAGGTGGAACTAGCCTGACGTAATCTCCATAGGTGGGCTTCCGACTCGCCCAGGACAAGGTCAGGGATGAAGGATTTGGATGTAAGAGATCACCTCCTTACTCTTCCTCCGTATGGGCAGTTTTAGGGTTAAACACTTCATGAGAAGTGACTGTGACCTGCAGGAACAGTATGGAGACCTGTTTTCTTATTGTTAGTCATAGGTGTGTCTCTGAAATTGCAGGAAGGGCTCCTTCTACCATAGGCCGTCTCTGATGAGCATCGCTCCCTGTGTACCTGTAGATTGTCATCTGTTGTGACACCGCAGCCAGGTAATAGTTTTTCACTGTCCTTCCTGCGGCACACCTTCACTTTCTGCTGAAGACGTGTCCTCCCTTTTCCTCGCCTTTCTTCTTTATTATCTCATCATGATTCATCCAGCAAATCAGATATATTTATTTTATATGTACATGGGTTGTGTAAACTTTAACGAGGACTTAAGTTATACATGGATTTGCGGACTGCACTGAATGGAGGAGAAACTGAGCAGATTGATATACTGAATCTGTTCCAGCAATCCTACATAACTTGTACTTTAGCATATAAACAGCAGGGATTTCAATGCATAGTCCAGTGGGCGGTCCTACTAGTGATTGACAGCTATGTCTACATGCTCAGTCATACAGGGAAGGCTGTTAATCACTGAATAGGACCACCCACTGGACTCTGCATAGAAACTACTTTAACTTACTAATACTTAGTTTAAGGGAATCTGTCAGCAGGTTTGTTTTTTTTTCTACCTCATTTGAGAGCAGCATAATGTAGGCAAAAAGACTCCAAATCCAATGATGTATCACTTAGATTACAATTTTTAGATTTAGCAATGCAGCAGAGCTCCGAAACATAACCCACTCCTACCAGGCTCGCTGTCTGCAATGTCTATAGATGGAGAGCTGCTAATCAGTGGGAGCAGGGTTCGACTTGTGTAGTCTGGCTGTGATCTTAGGTGATAAAACCCTCACTATAAGTAAACAGCACACCGGGTAATAAATGGCACATCATTGAGCTCTGTGTGTCAGCCTCTATCTCCTGCAGACTTCTGATTACATAGCAAAAACCTGTTGACAGATTCCCTTTAAACTTATATGGCTGAAATCCTACAGCTATGGCATGATACTGCTGCCTGTGGATCGGGCAGAATGTATCAGCTGTCAGATTTCCTTTATACTCAAACATTTCACACAAAAATGAATGTCAATCTGATCAGCTCTATAACATCCTGTTTGCAGATCAGAATCCATTTTCAACATTAAAGGTTTCCTTTAAAGGGAATCTGTCAGCAAGTTTTTGCTATGAAAGCTAAAGCCAGCATCCTGCAAGGGTTAACAGTGTTTTGTTACAGTCCCAATTTTTTTTGTTTATCTTTTATGTTGGTTTAAGCAGCAGGACCCTTATCATTATAGGACTAGAAGCTAGAAGTCAGACACGCTTCCTGCTGTGATTGACAGCTTACTGTCAATGTACAATCTCTATAGAGAGGCTGGTGTTGTCGGGGACAGTTGTCTGGGGTCTGCTACGTGACTAAACCTAAAAATTCTAATTGTGTCAGAACGGCTGCAGCCAGTAATCTAAGTGATACATCGTTGGGTTCAGAATCTCCTTGCCTACATTATGCTGCTCTCTGAGGTAGCAAAAACCTGCTGATGGCTTCCCTTTAAGGAATTTTTAATCTTAGTGATTGACCGAATAATACTTTTAAATTACAATCAGAACGGTGAAAGATATTAAGAGAAATAATACTCACCTTACCAAATCCAATGCTTCCAGGGTCCCCCACTGTCCTTTGTACTTTCTGCTCATTCTGGTTAGACAAGTGTTGGTCACTGCAGTGGTGAATGATCGCAGTGTCCACATTGCCCCTGCCAGTCTCTGCACTTTACTTCATTTGGACAGGCATGTGACTGCTGCAGCCAGTGATTGACTGCAGCAATCATATGATTCCAGGCAGTCTTTTGACTTCCTGCATCAGAGAGAATGTCGGGGGACTCGGGGGTCAATAAGGTATTGCTTTTTGGTTACTTTTAATCATTTTGAGCAGTTATTAAAACTACATGGACAACACTTATTAAATTCAGTGTTAAAGGGAACCTGTCACCAGATTTGTCCCTTTTGAGCTGCCGTCCCCATCATTGAGCCCTTATATACAGTATTCTAGAATACTGTATATAAGAGCCCAGGCAGCTCAGTGTAATGTAAAAAAAAAATACCTTTTTATTATATTCACCTGTGGAGCGGTCATGTCTCATGGGTGTTGCTGCTCGCAGGTCCGGCGCCTCCTCTCTGCTGTGATTGTCCTCTGTTATAGCTCCGCGTGAATGTCGCGTTCTACGTCATCCATACAGAGGCCTCCAATGTGCTCCTGCGCATGCGCACTTCTCTGTGCCATGCTAAGGACAGATCTAAGTACTGTAATGCGCAGGGAAAGGTCAAAGATGGCCTGCGCATGCGCACTACAATACTTTGATTTGTCCTCAGCCACGGAGATCAAAGTGCACATGCGCAGGAGCACAATGGAGACCTCTGTATAGATGATGTAGGACGCAACATTCACCCGGAGCTATAAAAGAGGACAATCGCAGCAGAGAGGAGGCGCCAGACCCGCAAGCAGCGACACCATGTGTGTATGACGTAGGACTCATCATCCACATGTAGCTGGGAAGGAGGACGGCAACTGCACTGAATATAGAAGACGTCGGACCCCAAACCAGTGACACCCATTGGACCTGACCGCCCCCTAGGCGAATATAATAAAGGTCTTGTTTACGTTATACAGATCGGCCTGGGCTCTTATATACAGTATTCTAGATTGCTGTATATAAGGGCTCATTGGTGGTGGCCGCAGCTCATAAGGGAAAATCCTGGTGACAGGTTCCCTTTAAATGACTTAGTGTCAGTGCAATTTAAAGGGGTTCCCATAAAAACATGGCTGCCTTTTATGGAAACCGCATCTGCTTTGTCCCTGGCTTGTATCTGGCATTGCTTAGCTCTATTTCATTGCTGCTGCCGCACACAATTTGTGAACAGAGGGGGCGCTATTTTTGTAAAAAATCAGCCATCTTTAATACTACTTTATAAAAGGGAAACTTTCATGTGATCATGTCGCCCTATGTCATGGCATAATCTACACACAGGTAGGTCGGTGAATAAACAGTACCTCAGATACAAGCCTTTCTGGCAGCCGGAACCAGAAATGCCGGTATCGCCACCCACCCTTAATTTCATTGTGTGACATCACCAAGTTTTTACACCGTGTGTTGTCACCCCCCGGCTATATTCACTGTTGCTAGGCAATAAATCAAACCTTTTTCTTTCTCGGAATTGGCGACGCTGACTATAAGCATTTTTTGCACTTTGGTCTTCTAGGTAATTGTGTGTTTAGGCTTCGGTCACACGTCCGTTCTCTTATTGCAATTCTCTATTGCGGAAACATTAATTATCTTTTTAATGGCTGCCAGTTTCCTGCTCAGATATAGTTATGTTTGGATGAACCTCACTGGGAGTCCCTTTTTAGTTGCACATGGTTGGGGGATTGGTTTTGGGGATTTATTGTCCGTGACGCTACCCATGGTTGTGGTGATTGTGTGGACACCACCACTGCTCTGTATGGGGATCCTGGGAGTGATGGTATGGAGCAGCTAGATGTTGGCCCTCCCCTCCGTGGGTAGGGGGTTTAGTGGTCCCGGGGCCCGATGATGGAGAGTTAGGATGGTTGACAGGCGGGTTATGGGGCCTGTTGGGGTGTAGGGGCAGCGCTGTGCCGCACGGCACGGAGGTACTCACTCAGCCCAAGGATGATGACACAGTTCACTGTAAACAAGCGGCTGGTTGGACGGCTCCCTCGGACGGCTACGGTGTTGATGTTCCCTGCAAGTTAGCGGTGACTGTCTCTTTCCTGCACCTAAATACGGTTGTTGGTAGCGATGGATTCCCACCGGTAACCCGCTCCCCAGCTTGGATATGAGCCTGAGGAGCCCCTCTTTTGCCTGCAGGCGCTGGCCCTGAGAAACTGGTGCCGTGGCAGTGTCTCTCCAATATGGTTGGACGGTTGCCTTCAATCGGGACTTTGACTGTTGGGAGACCCAGGAGGTCCCCTTCACTGACTGATTTGGCAAATTCACGGCGACTCCTAGCCTTGCCGGGATCCGAAAGGCCCCTGCCAATGGTGCTGGCTTCTCTTCGTATACCGCTCCGGTACCGCCGGGCCACCACCCGTCCACGGTCCTTTCGGTAACCTCCGATCAGCCTCTCCTGCAAACGGTCACCGCCGTCTGCCAACCTTGCTGTCTCAGTCCGGGGCACACACCCGGACCAACTTCAGGCTCTTAACTGTCACTTTCTCTTCCCCCTTAACGCCTCACTCTTGCTCCTCTACCACGTCACCTCCAAACTCAACTCTCTACTCGACTGCACTCCTTCACTTCCCTAGCTTAACTGCCTGTTTTTCCCTCCTCCAGGACTGAACTCCTCGGTGGGCGGAGCCAACCGCCTGGCCCACCCCCTGGTGTGAACATCAGCCCCTGGAGGACGGCAACAAGGGTTTTGTGTTCTGAACTTTGTGTTCCTGCAGGGAATGTGGGGTGTGTGGTGGTGTCATGACCTGTGACCCCTGGCTTGCCCAGGGCGTCACATGACTGTAGCACAAAAGAAAGTTTGTTGCCCATAGCAACCAATCGGGGTGCAGCTTGCATTTTACTAGAGCGGTTTAAAAAATTTAAAGCTGTGATTGGTTGTTATGGATGACATGAGGCCTTTAGTGTGTTCACATCTGGAATGACTCAAGAGGGCCTAGATTCATGGTATTTAAGGTTGAAGGTAGACTTAGACGTTGATGGCCTATCCCTAGGATAGGTCATTAATGTCTGATCACCCGGGGTCCGACACCCCGCACCGCCGCCCATCAGCTGATGTAGGGCCCGGTGGCGGCATCAGACAGCCGCAAATGCTCAGATCCGTTGCTGTCACCTCTTCTGATAGCGGCCAAGGACGGATACTGAACATCCACCTCCTATTGATCTGAATGGGAGGCGGATGTGCAGTACCTGACCATGGCCGCTATCAGAAGACCGAGCAGTGCCGGAACTCAGAATTTCTGGTTGTCTGCTGCCACCGCCAGGACCGAGAACAGCTGATCGGCAAGAGTGAGGGGCGTCTGACCCCAGCCAATCAGACATTGATGACCTATCCTAAGGATAGGCCATCAATGTCAAAGTAGTGGACAACTCCTTTAAGTCCATTGAGTTCAACCCATGACCTAACGTTGATCCAACCCCATGCGGCATGATTGCTTAATGATACCCTTTTCGTAGGAAAGTAGTGTGCCCCCTCCACGTTACACCTACAAAAGCATTTATGACATCCTTTTTTAGATCCAAAGATATTATGGCTTTGGTCCCCACTTTCCTTCGACAACAACTCCCACTCTTCTAGGATGACTTTCTACGGGATTTTGGAGGCGTCTCATCCAGAAGAGGGTGTATGATGTTGGAGGAGAGGGCTGGGCTAACAATCTGTGTTAGATCATACGAAATATGTTGGAAGGGGTTGAGGTCCAGGCTCTGAGCGGCCGGAAACCCTGAAGTCCTCCAACCGTGCCTTTTATGGACCTTACTTTGTTTACTGGGCAAAGTCATGGGGCACAGAAAAGGATCTTCTTCAAACAGGTCCACTGAGTTTGAAGCTACTATTGTCTAAAATATCTCAATATGGGGCTAAGAGATTGAGGATGACTCTTGAAAAAACAGGTCAATAGCATTATGCCACCTCCACCAAACTTTACAGTTGGCACAGTTGGATCAGGCTGGTATTGTTCTGGCATCTGCCAAGCCCAGACTTGGGGGGGGGGGGGGAGGGGCCATAGGTTATACACTGATGGTGGGGAGAGCGAGGGGCCATAGGTTATACACTGATGGTGGAGGGGGGCGAGGGGCCATAGGTTATACACTGATAGTGGGTAGTGGGGGGGCGAGAGGCCATAGGTTATGCACTGATGGGGGGGGGGGGGGGGGGGCGAGGGGCCATAGGTTATACACTGATGGCGGGGGGCCATAGGCTATACACTGATTGGGGGGGGGGGCGGCGGCGAGGGGCCATAGGTTATACACTGATGGGGGGGGCGTGGCATGGGGCCATATGTTATACACTGATGGGGGGGGGGGCGAGGGGCCATAGGTTATACACTGATGGTGGTGGGGCGGGCGAGGGGCCATAGGTTATACACTGATGGTGGGGAGAGCGAGGGGCCATAGGTTATACACTGATGGTGGAGGGGGGGCGAGGGGCCATAGGTTATACACTGATAGTGGGTAGTGGGGGGGGCGAGAGGCCATAGGTTATGCACTCATGGGGGGGGGGGGGCGAGGGGCCATAGGTTATACACTGATGGCGGAGGGGGCGGGGGGCCATAGGCTATACACTGATTGGGGGGGGGGGCGGCGGCGAGGGGCCATAGGTTATACACTGATTGGGGGGGGGCGGCGGCGAGGGGCCATAGGTTATACACTGATTGGGGGGGGGTGGGGGGGGGTGGTGAGGGGCCATAGGTTATACACTGATGGTGGGGGGCGGGGGGCCATAGGTTATACACTGATGATGGTGGTGGTGGTGGGGGGGGGGCGTGGGGCCATAGGTTATACACTAATGGGGGGCAAGGGGCCATAGGCTATACACAGGGAGCAATGTGAATGAATGTAAAACCTTAATTCAATTATTAACAGCGGTGAAACTTTAGCAATATAGTGTACTGTAGTGTAGTGATCTGGTAATTTTTCTTGGTCTTCTTGACTGGTATTATGGGACCGGTTGAATAGCAGAACTCTATAGCTGTTAATCCAACTAAATTTATGGCTTCCTAATATTTATAAGCCTGGAAATTTCCAGACGTCAGGCCATGATTCACTCCAGAGCACCCCCTCCTCTCCCTCGAGGGTCAATGCCAAACGTCTTGAAACCAGATTCTGTAAAATACATTTGCAGACTTCTGTTGATCTTTCTGAGGTCATCTTGGAAATCTGGCAGAGCCCTTGAGACGAAAAACAAGTTGTGCGACCTGAAACAAATCTTTCGCAATTTAAAATTACCGTTCACTTCACACATGAATGTTGATGGAGCTTTTTATTTTTTTTTTTTGTATAATAAACAATAAAATGGAAACTTCTTACTCAGCATTTCCAGAAACAGGAGTCATAGTCATGACACGTTTATGCCATGTAATGACTGACAATGCATTGAACTACAAGACGTGAAGCTCAAAGTGTGGGCTGCAGGTCACAACTCTGTACAAGTCTATGAGAGTCTCGTCCTGGCTCTCATAGATTTCCATTGGTAACTTGTGACTTAACTTCTGAATTCCGGAAGGCAGAAGTTACAACCAGAAACCCTTGGTACCAAAGCAATGCTGGGAAAAAAAAGGTAAAGGTGAAGATATGACAGGGAGCAGGGGACTTGGATTTAAAGAGCCACTCCAGCGCTGAAAGACATAAAAACTGATGAACTGCTGCTGTAATAAGAATCATGACAATCCATCCCTATTAAACTGCCCACCTATGTATGTAAGACGATCCGTACCGTCACTTACAGGTGATCTGTCATCAGGTTTTTGTCACCTAATCTGAAAGCAGCATGATATATAGACATAAATCCTGATTTCATTGATGTCTCACTTACTGGGCTACTTGCTTTAGTATTGATAATCTCTTGCTGATAAAACAGTAATTTTATCACTAGAGGACTAGTGAACCAGCTCCCATGTAGTCTTCCTTCATGAGCTCGATTTAACCCTGCCCCCACCACTGATTAGCAGCTGTCTGCATATGCACAGTCCACCAGAAAGTTGTTAATCAGTGGTTGGGGGCGGGGTTACAGAGTTCAGCATTCAGGAGGACTGGTAGATCAGCAGACAACGGGGATTTTATCAAAACTACAACAAGCAGCCCAATAAGTGATACATATCGGAAAAAAGGGCTTCCGTCACTACACTATGCAGCCATGAGACAGATTCCCTATAAGCAAGCCATAGCTTTAGTAGGGCATATACACTAATATATTATATGTATTTATTAAATATTTCTCTCTAGTGGTCCAAAAGTAGGTGGATAGTATGTGTAATAGGGTTATCAAATATGGTGTAAAGTGAAACTGGCTCAGTTGCCCTTAGCAACCAATCAGATTTCACCTTTCATTTTCCAAAGAGTCTGTGAAGAATGAAAAGTGGAATCTGGTTGCTAAGGGGAACTGAGTCAGTTTCACTTTATAACATGTTTGATAACGCTGTTACATACTATATCTGTCTCCCTCGGTCTCCGTGTGTGTCTCCCTCGGTCTCCGTGTGTGTCTCCCTCGGTCTCCGTGTGTGTCTCCCTCGGTCTCCGTGTGTGTCTCCCTCGGTCTCCGTGTGTGTCTCCCTCGGTCTCCGTGTGTGTCTCCCTCGGTCTCCGTGTGTGTCTCCCTCGGTCTCCGTGTGTGTCTCCCTCGGTCTCCGTGTGTGTCTCCCTCGGTCTCCGTGTGTGTCTCCCTCGGTCTCCGTGTGTGTCTCCCTCGGTCTCCGTGTGTGTCTCCCTCGGTCTCCGTGTGTGTCTCCCTCGGTCTCCGTGTGTGTCTCCCTCGGTCTCCGTGTGTGTCTCCCTCGGTCTCCGTGTGTGTCTCCCTCGGTCTCCGTGTGTGTCTCCTCGGTCTCCGTGTGTGTCTCCCTCGGTCTCCGTGTGTGTCTCCCTCGGTCTCCGTGTGTGTCTCCCTCGGTCTCCGTGTGTGTCTCCCTCGGTCTCCGTGTGTGTCTCCCTCGGTCTCCGTGTGTGTCTCCCTCGGTCTCCGTGTGTGTCTCCCTCGGTCTCCGTGTGTGTCTCCCTCGGTCTCCGTGTGTGTCTCCCTCGGTCTCCGTGTGTGTCTCCCTCGGTCTCCGTGTGTGTCTCCCTCGGTCTCCGTGTGTGTCTCCCTCGGTCTCCGTGTGTGTCTCCCTCGGTCTCCGTGTGTGTCTCCCTCGGTCTCCGTGTGTGTCTCCCTCGGTCTCCGTGTGTGTCTCCCTCGGTCTCCGTGTGTGTCTCCCTCGGTCTCCGTGTGTGTCTCCCTCGGTCTCCGTGTGTGTCTCCCTCGGTCTCCGTGTGTGTCTCCCTCGGTCTCCGTGTGTGTCTCCCTCGGTCTCCGTGTGTGTCTCCCTCGGTCTCCGTGTGTCTCTCCCTCGGTCTCCGTGTGTCTCTCCCTCGGTCTCCGTGTGTGTCTCCCTCGGTCTCCGTGTGTCTCTCCCTCGGTCTCCGTGTGTCTCTCCCTCGGTCTCCGTGTGTCTCTCCCTCGGTCTCCGTGTGTCTCTCCCTCGGTCTCCGTGTGTCTCTCCCTCGGTCTCCGTGTGTCTCTCCCTCGGTCTCCGTGTGTCTCTCCCTCGGTCTCCGTGTGTCTCTCCCTCGGTCTCCGTGTGTCTCTCCCTCGGTCTCCGTGTGTCTCTCCCTCGGTCTCCGTGTGTCTCTCCCTCGGTCTCCGTGTGTCGTCTCCCTCGGTCTCCGTGTGTGTCTCCCTCGGTCTCCGTGTGTGTCTCCCTCGGTCTCCGTGTGTGTCTCCCTCGGTCTCCGTGTGTGTCTCCCTCGGTCTCCGTGTGTGTCTCCCTCGGTCTCCGTGTGTGTCTCCCTCGGTCTCCGTGTGTGTCTCCCTCGGTCTCCGTGTGTGTCTCCCTCGGTCTCCGTGTGTGTCTCCTCGGTCTCCGTGTGTGTCTCCCTCGGTCTCCGTGTGTGTCTCCCTCGGTCTCCGTGTGTGTCTCCCTCGGTCTCCGTGTGTGTCTCCCTCGGTCTCCGTGTGTGTCTCCCTCGGTCTCCGTGTGTGTCTCCCTCGGTCTCCGTGTGTGTCTCCCTCGGTCTCCGTGTGTGTCTCCCCTCGGTCTCCGTGTGTGTCTCCCTCGGTCTCCGTGTGTGTCTCCCTCGGTCTCCGTGTGTGTCTCCTCGGTCTCCGTGTGTGTCTCCCTCGGTCTCCGTGTGTGTCTCCCTCGGTCTCCGTGTGTGTCTCCCTCGGTCTCCGTGTGTGTCTCCCTCGGTCTCCGTCGTGTGTCTCCCTCGGTCTCCGTGTGTGTCTCCCTCGGTCTCCGTGTGTGTCTCCCTCGTCTCCGTGTGTGTCTCCCTCGGTCTCCGTGTGTGTCTCCCTCGGTCTCCGTGTGTGTCTCCCTCGGTCTCCGTGTGTGTCTCCCTCGGTCTCCGTGTGTGTCTCCCTCGGTCTCCGTGTGTGTCTCCCTCGGTCTCCGTGTGTGTCTCCCTCGGTCTCCGTGTGTGTCTCCCTCGGTCTCCGTGTGTGTCTCCCTCGGTCTCCGTGTGTGTCCTCCCTCGGTCTCCGTCTCCGTGTGTGTCTCCCTCGGTCTCCGTGTGTGTCTCCCTCGGTCTCGTGTGTGTCTCCCTCGGTCTCCGTGTGTGTCTCCCTCGGTCTCCGTGTGTGTCTCCCTCGGTCTCCGTGTGTGTCTCCCTCGGTCTCCGTGTGTGTCTCCCTCGGTCTCCGTGTGTGTCTCCCTCGGTCTCCGTGTGTGTCTCCCTCGGTCTCCGTGTGTGTCTCCTCGGTCTCCGTGTGTGTCTCCCTCGGTCTCCGTGTGTGTCTCCCTCGGTCTCCGTGTGTGTCTCCCTCGGTCTCCGTGTGTGTCTCCCTCGGTCTCCGTGTGTGTGTCTCCCTCGGTCTCCGTTGTGTGTCTCCCTCGGTCTCCGTGTGTGTCTCCCTCGGTCTCCGTGTGTGTCTCCCTCGGTCTCCGTGTGTGTCTCCCTCGGTCTCCGTGTGTGTCTCCCTCGGTCTCCGTGTGTGTCTCCCTCGGTCTCCGTTGTGTGTCTCCCTCGGTCGGTCTCAGTGTGTGTCTCCCTCGGGTCTCAGTGTGTGTCTCCCTCGGTCTCCGTGTGTGTCCTCTCCCTCGGTCTCCGTGTGTGTCTCTCCCTCGGTCTCCGTGTGTGTCTCTCCCTCGTCTCCGTGTGTGTCTCTCCCTCGGTCTCCGTGTGTGTCTCCCTCGGTCTCAGTGTGTGTCTCCCTCGGTCTCCGTGTGTGTCTCTCCTCGGTCTCCGTGTGTGTCTCTCCCTCGGTCTCCGTGTGTGTCTCTCCCTCGGTCTCCGTGTGTGTCTCTCCCTCGGTCTCCGTGTGTGTCTCTCCCTCGGTCTCCGTGTGTGTCTCTCCCTCGGTCTCCGTGTGTGTCTCTCCCTCGGTCTCCGTGTGTGTCTCTCCCTCGGGTCTCCGTGTGTGTCTCTCCCTCGGTCTCCGTGTGTCTCTCTCCCTCGGTCTCCGTGTGTCTCTCCTCGGTCTCGTGTGTCTCTCCCTCGGTCTCCGTGTGTCTCTCCCTCTGGTCTCCGTGTGTCTCTCCCTCGGTCTCCGTGTGTCTCTCCCTCGGTCTCCGTGTGTCTCTCCCTCGGTCTCGTGTGTCTCTCCCTCGGTCTCCGTGTGTCTCTCCCTCGGTCTCCGTGTGTCTCTCCCTCGGTCTCCGTGTGGTCTCTCCCTCGGTCTCCGTGTGTCTCTCCTCGGTCTCCGTGTGTCTCTCCCTCGGTCTCCGTGTGTCTCTCCCTCGGTCTCCGTGTGTCTCTCCCTCGGTCTCCGTGTGTCTCTCCCTCGGTCTCCGTGTGTCTCTCCCTCGGTCTCCGTGTGTCTCTCCTCGGTCTCCGTGTGTCTCTCCCTCGGTCTCCGTGTGTCTCTCCCCTCGGTCTCCGTGTGTGTCTCCCTCGGTCTCCGTGTGTGTCTCCCTCGGTCTCCGTGTGTGTCTCCCTCGGTCTCCGTGTGTGTCTCCCTCGGTCTCCGTGTGTGTCTCCCTCGGTCTCCGTGTGTGTCTCCCTCGGTCTCCGTGTGTGTCTCCCTCGGTCTCCGTGTGTGTCTCCCTCGGTCTCCGTGTGTGTCTTACGTATTACTCCAGCGTTGGGAGGTTTTCAGCGTTGGAGTGGTGCTTTACATCCAAGTGCATTGCCCTTAGGCTCCGTTCCCGTGATCACGGTTTGAGTTTTTGACTCTAGAGAATGTCTGCATCTTAGTTTATTTGTGTTTTGTTTTTGTTTGTTTGGAGTTTTTTTTTTGTTTGTTTTTGGTTTTTTTCTATTGTGTTTTTGACGCTGCGTTTTTTTTGTCTGGTGTCATGCTTTTGTTTGTGTTTTTTTTTGTTTTTTTTGTTTTTTTTTTTTTTTAACCTTCCTGGTATTGACATTGTTAGGTGTGGATTACACATTTTTGATGCTTGCCACTGCGGAAACGCACTAAAAACCGCATGTACCTTTTTTTTACCTGTGGATTTTCTGCAACTAATGCAACTTTATGGGGAAAATTCACGCAAAAAGCTTTGCGTACACGCAAGAGAAAGATAACATTCTGCGGATTGGAAAAACGCACCACGGGACAGTAAAAAAGAAGCATGGGGGGGGCAGGAGATTTCTATAAAGTCAATCCACTTTGCTGGAACTGTAAAATTCTGCGTTTATGATGCAGCATCAAAAACGCAAGTAAAACTCATCGTGGGCACCTATGCTTATACTCACCTTATAAAAGATTCACCTTTTTTCGGCATCGCTCCAGTCCCATGATGCCATTTCGCGACCCTATCTTCTGACTGTCTGGAAGTCAGAAGCCAAGTCACAAGTGGTTAATGCAAGTACTATGAGAGCCATAAAGATGCTTTCATAGACTTGTATTGAGTTGTGACGTCCGGCGCGCTCCATACAAACACTGGAGAAGTCGGAGATCACAAGCACTTATTGCAATTCTATGAGAGCCAGAACGAGGCTCTCATAGACTTGTATTGAGTTGTGACCTCTGGAGCGCTGTATCAAACACTGAAGGAGCTGGAAGCGCCTAATGCAAGTCTATAAGAGACAGAACGAGGCTGTCATAGACTTGAATTGAGTTCAGACCTCTGGAGCGCTGTATCAAACATTGGAGGAGCCGGAGGTCACAAGCCCTTAATGCAATTCTGAGAGCCAGAACGAGGCTCTCATAGACTTGTATTGAGTTGTGACGTCTGGCGCGCTCCATCAAACACTGGAGGAGTCGGAGATCACAAGCACTTAATGCAATTCTGAGAACCAGAACGAGGCTCTCATAGACTTGTATTGAGTTGTGACATCTGGCGCGCTCCATCAAACACTGGAGGAGTCGGAGATCACTAGCACTTATGCAATTCTGAGAACCAGAACGAGGCTCTCATAGACTTGTATTGAGTTGTGACTTCTGGCACGCTCCATCAAACATTGGAGGAGCCGGCAGATCACAAATCGCTGGAGACCAACCATAACGGTGGCGATTAACAGAAGAAGATGGTAGCAGGTGATTACAAGACAGGGGTCAGGGGACTTGCATTTAAAGGACGACTCCAAAAACACTAGAGTGGTGCTTTGAAAGGGGTTGTACAAAGTTTTTCAGTTTTCCTTCTCCCAGTAAGGCTGGTTTCACACTACGTCTTTTTAACATCCGCTGAAAACGTTTTTTTAGCGGAAGTACGGATCCTGCTTTTACAGCAAATAACGTATGCAAACGCATATGTTATTTTGCAGGATCCTGCACTGGATGTTTAGGGGCGGGCATTGGAGTCATGTGATCGGGAGTGAGGGGAACTAGACTGGGAGGAGGCTTCTGACAGCTGCAGACGCTGGTAACCAAGGTAAACATCGGCCTTGGATACCCGATATTTATCTTGGTTACGAGTGTCTGCAGCTGCTAGGAGCCGGGCTGCTACATGGCCGCTGACAGCAGACACAGACAGCCATGTAGCAGAGCTGAATGGCAGATGACAGCAGACACAGACAGAGCCGCACTGTCAGAATGAACTCGGGTGAACTTCACCCAACTTCATTGTCATGCTGCGGCTCTGTCTGTGCCGCGTCCTGATTAGCGGTCACCAGTGAAGGACTCACCGGTGACCACTAATCCCCCGAGTGACTGAAGTTAGAAGCCCTCTCTCATACTCACCGATCCCCGGCGCGGCGCTGCACGGCTTTCTCACTGCTCCGGCGGCTTTTACTATTTTGAAAAAGCCGGCCGCTCATTAAAGAATCTCGTATTCCCTGCTTTCCCCGCCCACAGGCGCCTATGATTGGTTGCAGTGAGACACGCCCCCACGCTGAGTGACAGGTGTCTCACTGCACCCAATCACAGCAGCCGGTGGGCGTGTCTATACTGTGCAGTGAAATAAATAAATAAATAATTAAAAAAAATGGCGTGCGGTCCCCCCCAATTTTAATACCAGCCAGATAAAGCCATACGGCTGAAGGCTGGTATTCTCAGGATGGGGAGCTCCACGTTATGGGGAGCCCCCCACCCTAACAATATCAGCCAACAGCCGCCCAGAATTGCCGCATACATTATATGCGACAGTTCTGGGACTGTACCCGGCTCTTCCCGATTTACCCTGGTGCGTTGGCAAATCGGGGTAATAAGGAGTTATTGGCAGCCCATAGCTGCCAATAAGTCCTAGATTAATCATGTCAGGCGTCTATGAGACACCCTCCATGATTAATCTGTAAGTGACAGTAAATAAACACACACAAACACATGAAAAAATCCTTTATTAGAAATAAAAAACACAAACACAATCCCTCATTACCAATTTATTAACCCCGACAAACCCTCCATGTCCGGCGTACTCCACGGACCTCCAGCGTCGCTTCCAGCATGAAGGTGACAGGAGCTGCAGAAGACACCGCCGCTCCGGTCACCTCCAAGCAGCAACTGAGGTGAGTAGCGCGATCTGCTGAGGTGTCACTGAGGTTACCCGCTGTCACCGCTGGATCCTCCAACAGTGACAGCGGGTAACCTCAGTGACAGCTCAGCTGATCGCGCGGCTGTCTTCACTACCTGCGTGGAGGTGACCGGAGCGGCGGTGTCTTCTGCTGCTCCTGTCACCTCCATGCAGCAGAGCTGGAAGCGACGCTGGAGTCCGTGGATTACGCCGGACATGGAGGGTTTGTCGGGGTTAATAAATTGGTAATGAGGGAATTTGTTTGTGTTTTTTATTTCAAATAAAGGATTTTTTCATGTGTGTGTGTTTATTTACTGTCACTTACAGATTAATCATGGAGGGTGTCTCATAGACGCCTGACATGATTAATCTAGGACTTATTGGCAGCTATGGGCTGCCAATAACTCCTTATTACCCCGATTTGCCAACGCACCAGGGTAAATCGGGAAGAGCCGGGTACAGTCCCAGAACTGTCGCATATAATGTATGCGGCAATTCTGGGCGGCTGTTGGCTGATATTGTTAGGGTGGGGGGCTCCCCATAACGTGGAGCTCCCCATCCTGAGAATACCAGCCTTCAGCCGTATGGCTTTATCTGGCTGGTATTTGGGGGGACCGCACGCCATTTTTTTTAAATTATTTATTTATTTATTTCACTGCACAGTATAGACCCGCCCACCGGCTGCTGTGATTGGGTGCAGTGAGACACATGTCACTCAGCGTGGGGGCGTGTCTCACTGCAACCAATCATAGGCGCCTGTGGGCGGGGAAAGCAGGGAATACGAGATTCTTTAATGAGCGGCCGGCTTTTTCAAAATAGTAAAAGCCGCCGGAGCAGTGAGAAAGCCGTGCAGCGCCGCGCCGGAGATCGGGGAACGGTGAGTATGAGAGAGGGGTGGAAACTGACCGACAGACTGTGAGAGAGGGACAGAGATAGTGACGGACCGACAGAGAGAATAGAGACCGAGAGGGAGAGACCGACTGACAGGGAATAGTGATTGACAGACATTGGGAGACATCGCTCGTTTCCAGTGTTTTAGGAAACATGCGAGAAATGTATTTAGAAAATCGGATGTCACAAGATGGTGTGAGTGCCGTCCCGTGACATCCGATTTTTTTACACGCTCCCATAGACTTGCATTGGAGAAACTCGCAGTAGAAACTCGCAAAAAAGCAGCATGCTGCGATTTTTTTCTCGGTCCGATTTGGACTGAGAAAAAAATCGCAGATGAGAGCTGAATCATTCACTAATGTGTCCGATTCCAATGCGAGTTTTTCTCGCATTGCTCTACTGCGAGAAACTCGCAAGTGAGAAGCAGCCCATAGAGAGAGAGAGGGTGAGGGAGGGAGTAGAGAGATAGACAGATCACGCGAGACTGGTTCTGGGCATGCTCAGTACTTTCTGGGCATGCTCAGTACAAAAGCAGGATCCTGTCTATCAGCACGCCAGCGTTCACCTGCGTTTGCGTGCGTTATAGTCAGGATCCAGCAATTTGCAGTATTTGGACGGAGCTCAAAAACGCTACATGTTGCGTTTTTGAAACATGTTAAAATAACGCAAAAGGACGGATCCTGCGTCTAACGGACGCAAACGCATGCGAACGCAGGTGGACGCAAGTCCATTGAAAATGCATTGAAGTGAAAACGGATTTGCACAGGATCCGTACTTCCGTTAAAATAACGTTTTCAACGGATGTTAAAAAGACGTAGTGTGAAACCAGCCTAAGATATCGCTTCCCGAATTATCTGAGTGCTATACTTCACAGTCCAATAGAGAATGAATAGAGCGGAGCATCCTTGACTTTTGTTCTGTTCAGAAAAGACCACTGTTAAGGATTTCTGGAGCACTGGGACTTAATCAGGATTTATCACTATTTGTTAAAGGGAATTGGTCACCAGGTTTTTTCTACCCCTTTTGAGAGCAGCATAA
Source organism: Anomaloglossus baeobatrachus (assembly GCF_048569485.1). Taxonomy (NCBI): domain Eukaryota; kingdom Metazoa; phylum Chordata; class Amphibia; order Anura; family Aromobatidae; genus Anomaloglossus; species Anomaloglossus baeobatrachus. The sequence continues at coordinate 254,010,445 of NC_134359.1, read as the reverse complement.
TGTAGGGGCAGAGGCCCTGATTCCGGTGATGTCACTTACTGTGCTGCACACTGTCCATTGGGAAGACCCTATTGCCAATAATACAGCGCTGATACCCGGTGAGCAGAGTCATAATAAACCTTTCTATCAGTAATTTTAATTCCATCCTCTTGTGACCCTCTTGAAAGAGGACATGTCTTATTGAAGAATGCATACACGCCATGCGATTGCTTATTTCGCGGCTCTTGGCTCTAACACTACAAATAAAAGCCGTGTCGTTTTACCCCCGGGCTCCTAGTGAAGAGGAAGTCTGAAAGATCCCATTTTACTATTTTGCAAATATGTTGCATTCATGATGAATGGTCTTGAACTTATTTGCATTTGGAGAATGTGCGGCTTGTGGGTGGTGAAATCTCGCTACAAAAATCGCCAGCCCTTTCAATTTTTAATACGTGTGATCCTGTGACTCTCATAGGAAATGAGCGTGTAAGAGTGTGGAGGGGATCAGAGGGGGAAACTTTGTATAAAGACCTTCTTTTTAAGATATACGATGATGGTTGGTTAAATTTTGATGATAGGGTTCTCCGCTGTTGACAATTACTACTTATTAGAAGGGTTCCAGTAAGTCTTAAAGGGAACCTGTCAGGTCCAATATGTACCCAGAACCACGAGCAGTTCTGGGTGTATATTGCTAATCCCTGCCTAACTGTCCCTGTATACACTAGCATAAATAAAGAGATCTTTAGAAACAGTATTTCTAAAGATCCTTTATGATATGCTAATGAGCGCAGGGACTAGTCCCAAGTGCGTTATTTCCTGTGCTCGTTCCGCCCCACTTAGCATGTTGGCACACCCACATAGGTGTACTAACATGCTATTCAATGCCTTTGCCCAGCGTCATCAGTGGTGACGTGCGTACCTGTGTCCGCTGTCACCGCTGATCAGAATGCCCCGCACTTCCGGTCATGTACTGAAGCAGGGTGTTCGTGCCCCGGCATCAGAGAGGTCTAGTGCACATGACCGGAAGTGCCGAGACTTCTGATTATACGTTCTGATTTTAAGCCCGGCGTTCTGAAGTGCTGGCAGTGGACACTGGTATGTCCTTTACTGATGATGACCCTAGGCAATGGATCACTGTGGGTGTACTAACATGCTAAGAGGGCGGAATGAGCGCAGGAACTAATGTCCTTGTGACTAGTCCCTGTGCTCATTAGCATATCATAAAGGATCTTCAGAAATACTTTTTCTAAAGATCTCTTTATCTATGCTAGTGTATACAGGGACGGTTAGGCAGGGATTAGCAATATACACCCAGAACTGCTCGTGGTACTGGGTCCATATTGGACCAGACAGGTTCCCTTTAAAGTATCCCATGGCTTGGTGTTGACAAAGAATTGCATTGCACTGGACCAGTATTCATCCTAGTCCTACTTGGATGTTGGATAGGGTGGTCGGCAATTCTGTGGCCGGCATTTTTGACCTTGTAGCATGATTACCTCCTTCTCTTATTTGGCCCCACAATGTCTTGTTACGTCACATGTTATGGCGTGACGGGTACCCATCAGTGCTCAGTCGCCCAGGATGCTCGGTCGATGATGCCAGTCGCAGTAGCACAGAGAGGGTGGGGAAGCAGCATGGATGCCAGACCAGAGCAGCACAGATCTTTTTGCTTGATACTATGGCGGCTCGAAGCCCCAGCGATCAGCCGTAATCTTTCAGTAAGTGTTCCGGTCTCTACAGCACCTCCACAGGGGAATATAAGCATTACACTACATCTATTCAAATCAATGGGTTATTTGTGCCAACAGAACTGGATAGGTCCTCAGGTTTAGCGACACTCGTGGTAAACGCGCTCCACTCTGGTTAAGAGAATAGGATCCGTAAATAGGACCGCCCCTTTGGCAATGTTCATACATAATTGTTTAGCACTTGACACACAAACCATGCATTCTACGTTTTTGTTTTCATGGTTTCCTTTATTTCAGCACCTGTAGGCTATTTGTTCCATTTTTTTTTTTTAATTTTGGTTTCGCTCATGGATTAAAAAAGCATCAAAACCACTCTGAAAAAGTGTCAAGACTCATAAAAAACCCCACAACAAATATATATATGTGTGTGTGTGTGTGTGTGTATGTGTATATATATATATATATATATATATATATATGTGTATGTATGTGTTTTTAAAAAAAAAAAAAAAAAAAAACTTTTTAGATGTTTACTGTTCAGCCAGAAAAATTAATGACAAAAACTTACCCTAGCTCAGAATCTCCCAAGGCTATGTGCACAACACGTCTTATAATCTCAAACAAGTTTTTCAAGCAGACACTTTGGGAAATTTTGGAATATTTCCTTAAAGCATCTTATGTGTAGGTTTTTTATTTTTATTTTTTTTTTGTCATTTTCTGTAGTATTTTGCCAACTTTGTTTGGCCACTGTTGGGTTTATTTAGGCTTTTCCTGTAAATTATTATTTTTTTTTTTAAAAAAAATGCTGCTTTTCTTCACTACATTTAATAATAAAGAAACCGCTCCAAAAATCTTTCTGTTGTCTCCTGGGCGTCATTTGAGCTTTCCCATTAACTTGTACTCTAATGTACATCACAACTTTCAAGCGGAAAGCTCCAGAAGAATGGGAAAGAATGAACATCTTTTAATCTCTTGGTGTTTTTAGAAGCCTGAAGAAGTAAAAAGACAGTCAAAAGCCTGACCATATGAACAGCGATTCATTTATGGATCACTTTCTGGCAGCAGAATCCACTTGAAAGAGACGTCTTGACTAGTGATGAGCGGGCACTACTATGCTCGGGTGCTCCGTACTCCAAACCAGCAGTTGGGTGCTCAAATGGGCGCAACTTATGTACCAAGTAGAATGGAAGTCACTGGGGAACTCCAACATTTTTCCAGAAGATCTTCTGTTCCCCATTGACTTCCATTATACTTGGTACACAAGTCGCACCCATTCGAATGTCCACCTGCTGGTTACGAGTACCAAGCATAGTAGTGCTCGCTCATCACTAGTTACAAGTACTGAGCACCCGAGCATGGTAGTGCCCGCTCATCACTAGTTACAAGTACTGAGCACCCGAGCATGGTAGTGCCCGCTCATCACTAGTACCGAGCATGGTAGTGCTTGCTCATCACTAGTTACGAGTACCGAGCACCCGAGCATGGTAGTGCCCGCTCACCACTAGATACGAGTACCGAGCACCTCGAGCATGGTAGTGCCTGCTCATCACTAGTTACCAGTACAGAGCACCCGAGCATGGTAGTGCTTGCTCATCACTAGTTACGAGTACTGAGCACCTGAGCATGGTAATGCCTGCTCACCACTAGATACGAGTACCGAGCACCCGAGCATGGTAGTGCCTGCTCATCACTAGTTACCAGTACAGAGCACCCGAGCATGGTAGTGCCCAATCATCACTAGTTACGAGTACCGAGCACCCGAGCATGGTAGTGCCTGCTCATCACTAGTTACCAGTACAGAGCACCCGAGCATGGTAGTGCCCAATCATCACTAGTTACGAGTACAGAGCACCCGAGCATGGTAGTGCTTGCTCATCACTAGCTACCAGTACAGAGCACCCAAGCATGGTAGTGCCCGCTCATCACTAGTACCGAGCATGGTAGTGCTTGCTCATCACTAGTTACAAGTACTGAGCACCCGAGCATGGTAGTGCTTGCTCATCACTAGTACCGAGCATGGTAGTGCCTGCTCATCACTAGTTACCAGTACAGAGCACCCGAGCATGGTAGTGCCCGCTCACCACTAGATACGAGTACCGAGCACCTCGAGCATGGTAGTGCCTGCTCATCACTAGTTACCAGTACAGAGCACCCGAGCATGGTAGTGCTTGCTCATCACTAGTTACGAGTACCGAGCACCCGAGCATGGTAATGCCTGCTCACCACTAGATACGAGTACCGAGCACCCGAGCATGGTAGTGCCTGCTCATCACTAGTTACCAGTACAGAGCACCCGAGCATGGTAGTGCCCAATCATCACTAGTTACGAGTACAGAGCACCCGAGCATGGTAGTGCTTGCTCATCACTAGCTACCAGTACTGAGCACCCGAGCATGGTAGTGCCCGCTCATCACTAGTACCGAGCATGGTAGTGCTTGCTCATCACTAGTTACCAGTACAGAGCACCCGAGCATGGTAGTGCTTGCTCATCACTAGTTACGAGTACCGAGCACCCGAGCATGGTAATGCCTGCTCACCACTAGATACGAGTACCGAGCATGGTAGTGCCTGCTCATCACTAGTTACCAGTACAGAGCACCCGAGCATGGTAGTGCCCAATCATCACTAGTTACGAGTACAGAGCACCCGAGCATGGTAGTGCTTGCTCATCACTAGCTACCAGTACAGAGCACCCAAGCATGGTAGTGCCCGCTCATCACTAGTTATGTCCACACATCCCAATGGAGTTTTTAAAATAGGTTTTTGAAACTGGGCAACCCATTTTTAAGGCAAAAGAAATATACATTTTGTCTGTTTCCAGAAGTCTGGGCCATTTCAGAACAGCTGCCCTGTATGTCTATATTACTATATATATATATATATATACACACACACACAATACCCTTTAACACCTGTCCATATGTTTATTTTTCCTATAGAAATATTGGCGCTTTACTGAGCGATGCTCTTGTGACTCACAGAACAGACTGCAGCCTGTGCGCGGATAGCGGGATGGAAAGTGCAGTTTTCTTTCCTCGCCCCTCCTGCCTTTCACAGAGTACTGTATGTACAACCCTGTGACCTCCAGCCTCCGTACACATTGAGTGTGAGTGTGAAAGAGCCTTTTGTGTCAGCCCCTTTAACGTTTTCGGGTAATTGATGCAGAAGGGTCTGGGATGTTAGTGTTACAAAATTAGTCACAAAATAAATCTAAAAATAACCTCAGCCTTTAGTCTTGTTGGACCTTTTTATCGAAAACAGCACCCCTTCTGTCTGTAGGCTGCGTCTGGTATTGCAGCTGAACTCTATTGAGGTCAATAAGGCTAAGCGGCATTCATGGTGTGGCTTCTAGAAGGAAACTGCTTTAGTTTTTTACGGTTGGGGTTACAAAAGTCTGTGTGCATCTACATGACAGCATACCGCAGTTGGATGGCGGTGCATTGCCTACAAGGTATTGTGACCACGACAAGCAATTCGGAGGAAACCAACTCTGCAGGGAAGCAGCGGCACAGAGCCATCCGTACCATCTGTCATGGCCAATGTTGCCCAGTATCCTCAGCCTAAGAAGATAGGTCCAATATTGATGGGTCATCATTACATTTAGTTTAGGTCTGAATAAATCCCAAGAACCAGGTAGTGTCCAAGCTTAAACATGATCTACAGACCTTTATGGAAATTCATTCGACTTGGAATGGTGAATGATCTAAAGACCTTTATGGAAATCCATTCGACTTGGATGGTGATGACGAGAGTTGAGCAAAAACATTAGTAGGACCCTGGTCCAGCAGCAACATCTGATGTCCATGTCCGCTGTACCAGACCCTTACAAACCTTCCATGTGCCGAGTTCCTTGGTGCCTCTTGCCATTAGTAAGCTCAATGAGGCACTTGTACACGGTGGGGCGCAGCCCATTTACTACATGTACCATGTTTTATAGCCTGTTGAGTATTATAAGATCTATATGTTTGTACCAATGGCTGCCATCTAGCGGCAGGTCGATTTTTAGATTAGATATTAGACAAGATAGGGTTAAGGTAGTGGAAGGTAGTGGGAAAGAGGACAGGAGGGAAGGCTTGAGTGGGGACCAGTAGAGAATAGGGTTCAAATGTGAGAAGACTTGGTCTCAGTGTTAGGGCCTGTCAGAGAACCCTGAGGTATCCTCTGGAGGTCCTGAGCCTATGGCTCACCCCAACGGGCTTAGTCGTCTGGCTAGAGAGCCGTTGGGCCCAGAAATGGATGAAGGTGAACGGTGTTAGGGGGAAGAAGGCACAGGCCCTGGAACTTGAGGACAAGATCCAAGATTGCAGGGAACAGGTCGAGGAGCAGTACCTCACACTATGGGAAGGAAGGCCATGTCTGTCATAATGGTGTGAAGATTAAAAGTGAACAGTAATGGTTGACTAACCGAACTCTTGTGTGTTAACAGTCTATGGCAGTGACTGTCAGCGGGGTGGACACCGGCCTGAGGAAACTAGTGTCATTCACCCCAATGGAAGTCATATCCGCACACAGTCTCCCTCTTGAGAGTGCGGTGCCCGAGTGGCCCAGCGACCTCCTTCTTCACACTCACATAGACACGCCATACCTCCTAATCAGCGACGCTGGGAATGCCGGCAAGTAGGAAGATGTTTGACGCGGCCGCAGGGTCATTTTACTCAACCCCAGTGCCGACTTTACTTTGTAACTTAATTCGGAACGATTTTGTCCACTAAGGTCCAACCTTGTAAAACTACTTTGTCTCCTATTTAGTTTTTAATCAATGCCCACCTGTATAAATTTATTTTCTGAATCTGTACAAGGATCAGCCTCATTGTATATTAGCTCTTCCATACAGAATCTGCATTGCGGTGGTCATTTTGGTGAGTATCGGTGGTTTTGATGTGGTTTTGGCACGGAATCCGCACCCAAAAACCTCAAAAACAAATTGTGGACATAAAGTAAGGAATGGATATTAAAATAGCTGAGTATAATAAACTAATGAATGTGAAGAGTGTCTCTAGAAGTTGTAAAAATGCCAGGTATGATAAGGATGAAGCATGAAATATGTGAAGAGACTTTATGGCTTCCCCTTTGCTCCCTTTTACGTTTGCTATGTTGCGTCTTTAGAGAATTTTTAACTTTGTTTCTACCTATTTAAAGATCCTCAAGCCACCTATTATTGCCCTATGTGGCACAAAGCCGCACGTGCAAAGCTTCTGCAACACATTTTGCCCCCAAAGTGGTGGTGAAGGGTGATCCTAATCTCCTGATAGATATGGGTCATCCTGGCCCTAAGCTTTTAAAGAGGACCAACCACCAGGATTTTTGTATATAAATTAAAGCCAGTGCTATACTGGTGCTATCATGCTGATTCTATACATACCTTTGGTTGTGAGATCGGATGTATAGTTTCTGAAATACAGGCAAGTAAAGTTTGTGAAATGCACTGTTACTTGATTGTTAGGTGCAACTGAATATCTAATAGGTAGGTCGGGTTTTGCTAGTTATTCCTGCCCCTGTCTGCTGCCTGTCGTTACTCCATCCTTCCTTTCCCCTGTACTAACAGAGATGGGAGGAAGGACAGGCAGACAGGGGTGGGAATAACTAGCAAAACCTGACCCACCTATTAGATATTCTGCAGCACCTCTCATCAAATAACAGTGCATTTCACAAACTTCACTTGCCTGTATTTCAGAAAGTATACATCCGATCTCACAACTAAAGGTATGTATAGAATCAGTATGATAGCACCAGTATAGCACTGGCTTTAGTTTATATATGAAAATCATGTTGGTCGAACCTCTTTAAGAGGTTCTTGAATACCACCTGCTTATGTTATCATATCGATCATTGACCTGATGAAGTGGATGTACTGATAATCCATATCTGAATGGCTGTATAATAATTTCTCAAAGTTTAAACTTAGTTTCTGCTCACCTAGCTTGCTTTAACAGCTCCTCAGTGTCCCTCCTACCTGCTGAGCTCTCACCCTGCTCAGGACGAGCTGCAACTGTAAGTCAGGCTGGGTGGGCAGAGCTTGAACTTGCATGGCCTGATGAGTTGTCACACCTTAGCTTAGCTGCTTTTGACATTAGTGACCCTGAATAGTCAGTGGGGTCGGCCCATCAATAAACTCAAGCCGTGGTGTTATTGTGAACATACCCTTTTAGCAAAATGTTCCTGCGGATGTATGTGCTGAATAAACATGGAGTTTGGACGGAGATTTTGCTGGCTTTGGAGATGAACATCCAGGTAAAACATTCCACATAGTAAGGATCATTCCTAAACTAGCAGATAAAACCTGGTCTGGCCGGCAGGGAGAATGTTCCCTAGTCAGATATTATCATTCTTATCCAATACGTTCTTGTACATGGTAATGAATGGCATTAATGAGGAGCTACTGCATGGGAGAGATGCAGATATGTAAAGTATGGTGTCAGGTAGCTGTTATTAACCTCTAGGAATTTTAGTATTTTTATGTTAAGTGTAGTAATGAATCAGGGATAGTTTTGCCCTGGATAATGATGGCACTTAGTCCTCCATACTCATGAGCACTATGCACAGAGCTCATGAATATGGAGGACTATATGCCACCAGGTTTACTCATCCTCTACTGATAATCTCCTGATGATAAAACTGTGATTATTTATATATATATATATATATATATATATATATATATATATATATATATATATATATATATATATATATATATATATATATATATATATATATATATATATATATATATATTATTTTATTTAATTTTATTTAGGTTTTTTTTGTTTTGTTTTTTTTTTTGTTTTTTTATTTCAAGCAGCAGCACTGTAAGTGACACAACACTGGATTCAGGACCTCTGTCTCTACATTAGGCTATGTGCACACGCTGTATCTTTGTTGTGACCCCAAAGATGCACGGTTTTGGTCCCCAAGAAATGCTCGCTCTGCAAAAACCGCATTAGTTTTGACATGTTTTTGCCCAATGCATTTTTTTAAGTCAAATCTATTGACAGAACATATAGAATAGATGATGATAATAAATAACAGAATAAATAGGAATAACAGAATAGCTCGATAAATAGAGCGATAGCTAGCTTGGCCAGCTGTTCAATTTTTCTTTTTACCAAAAAAATAATTGTGGAGTCCCCCCGTTCTTCATACATAGCACAAGAAGAGCTGCAGGCTGCAACTCTCAGCTGTCTGCTGTATATTGGCTGGTTATGAAAAATAGAGGGGATCCCATGCTTTTTTTTTTTTTTTTTTTTGTTTGATTTATTAAAAAAAAAAAAAATGGGATTCCACCCATTTTTCTAAAACCAGCCAAGGTACAGCAGACAACTGGGGGCTGATATTATTAGGGTGGGAAGGACCATGGTTATTTGGTCCTTTCCAGCCTAACGATTGCAGCCAGCTGCTGCCCCAGAAATGGCACATCCAGTAGATGCGCCAATTCTGGCACTGGACTGGCTCTTCCCATTGCCCTGGTGCGGCAGCAGTCGGGGTAATAAGTAGTTAATGACAGCCTTAGATTGGTAATGGGAGGTGTCTGAAACCCCCCCATCAATAATCTGTAAGGAAAAGTAAATAAGCACAAACACTCCAAAAATCCTTTATTTGAAGTAAGACAAAAAACACCTTCTTTCACCGCTTTATTAACCCCAAAAACACCCCTGCAGGCCCGACGTAATCCAAACGAGGTCCCACGCCGCTTCCAGCACTGCTACATCTGAAGCTCACAGCGAGTGCAATAGAACATGACTGCCCGCTGTGAGGTCCAGGCAGCAACTGAAGTGAGCTGCACGATCAGCGGTGGACACCGCGTCATACCCAGCTATGCTGTTTGCCAAGTTACTATACTTTGAGGACCCCCTGCACGCACACTGATGAAGGTCTTGGACCGAAACATCTGTGCTTGTGCTGGTCCTACAAGTTCTTCACAATAAAAACCACTATTCACATCGATCTTGAGTGCCAAGTTTCTACATCTACTTGAGACAGTTCTGGACCCTATTTGAGCACAACCCCAGAAGTGCCGTGTGTATCAACTCGCTTTATATGGGGACCAGCACCTGGCCAGATACCAGAGATTAATCCTCGCCGACCCCAAGTAAGCGGGGGATTGATCTACCAGTCCTCCGAAATGCATGGAGAAAACGCCAAAAGAATTGACATGCTGCATCTTTGTGGTCACTACAAAGATGCAGGCAAAGAAAAACTGGAACGTGCGGACAGCAAAAATGAAATCTCATAGACTTTGCTGGGGAAGAAAATGCATGCAGTTTTGGTACCAAAACTGCATCGGAAAACATGCGTCAAAAAACGCAGCGTGCGCACAAGGCCTTATGCTGCTCTCAGATTAGTTGGCAAAAACCTGAGGACCGGTTTCCTTTATTGATAGTTAAGGTCCAGTCACACATAACGAGATCGTGAACGAGATCGCTACTACGTCACAGTTTCCGGATCGTTGCTGAGTCGTTGGTGAAATCGTATGTGAGGTGTCACACACGCAGACTTTAGGAACGAGCATGCGATCTTGTAAATCGTCGGGACCCTGTCGCACACGGGGACACAACTACACGCCACTCATCTAGGTCGTTAACGAAATCGTTAGCTAGGTGTTAAACATACAGATCCATCCTGCCCAGCAGGACTCCGAGCCAAAAATGGCCCAGGCTGTTCAGCATCCACCAATGATTTCTCAGCAGGGGGCGGATCGTTGGTACATGTCAAACACGACGAGATCGCTAGTGAAGTCGTTGTTGCGTCACAGAAACTGTGACGTAGCAACAATCTCGTTCACGATCTCGTTACGTGTGAAGTGGCCTTAAGATGTTGCTAAACTTGTAGCATGAGGCAACTTATCAATGTCCTAAAGATTACATTACGGTCAGTCAATGCGCCCATACTCCAATGACCGGAACAAGGCTGTGTTAGATGGTAATTCAACCGTTAAGCTGCTTGTACTGCAAAGAACCTTCTGCTGAATTGATAAGTAAATTATTGTACTTTGTACTGTCTATGAAGACAAATTGCGTACAAGTGTTTTATATTTTTTTCTCATACATACAGAGACTACTGGGTACAGTAAATACCTTCTAAATATTGCAGTGGCTGAATGCACCAAGACTGCCTTCTCGATGCTCCACCAGGAGGTTGACCACACGTGAGACAATAGTGAGAAAGTATCTCCTGCATTTCTTAAGATCCATCCACTGTCAATTCATCACCTATATGTAAATATGTTCCTTGTTTGCTGCTTGTTCGGACACCTGCTATATGTAGTCACTCCGTGACTGTCCTGATTATTCGATGTGGATCATCTAATTGTCCAACATTTTCATGTGTGGTGCTGTAGACTGTCAATGTCAAGTGGCTGAAGGACACATTGGATAAGTATGTGTATCTGACATGTCAGTGATGTGGTATGTGGAAGGGTATGGTCCTCCACGTGGAATCCGAACAACGAGGCGCTTCCTATTGAGACTTTGCTCTTCATTAGTGTTGGGCTGCCATACTAGGCTGAATCCAACCCTTGTAATGGCGTCCTGGAGTTTACTCCATATGTGAATACTTCCTAAATTCAACTTTTATGAAAAGAAGGATAGATGTACATTAATGAATTGGTGTCAGATGATAGCGGTCAACCTTGATTCAGAAGTACACTAGTTGGACAGTCCCTACTTGTTAGAAGGTTCCTCAATAATCAGTTATGAATGGTAGGGACAGCTTTAATATTCCTACAGCGCCATCACAGGGGAAACAGAGTATTACACTTTGCATAATAAAATCAATGGATTGTCTGGGTAATTTTGGACAGGTCAGGTCCTCCAGAGAAAAGACCCTCTTTATCATTGTGGTCAACTCCTGCTAACAGATGAGGAACCTGGACATAATCCCCATTTGTTAACAAAAAGGTATATTAAAATTGTTTTTTAGATTAGACATCCCTCTTTTATTATGCTTGGTAATTCACAGCTGATGGGACGGGAAAAATCGGATTTTATCCCTGTGCACCGTAAAGGATCAGACAAGCTAGAACTTGACAAACGCTGTTCTTCTAAGAGGCACCAGACTCAACACCTGATAGCCATAGGGATGGAGAGCTAGCTCAACCTAGACCCTACAATAGCGGCGTAGACATCTTCTGTGCCGCCCCTGCGTCAGCAGCCGGGCTGCTCTGATTCGGATCCGCTGTGGCTCAAGGGGTCTCCGGACCCGGAGGGGTCGTGCGGTCACTCAAAGGGGGCTATGTACAGGGGATCGTGTGGACAGTTTGTGACGCCACCCGTGGTGTGTGGTAAGGGTGAAGTACCACCGCTGCGGCTGGGAGTACCCGGTGGCGATGGTGGTCTGAATCCCATGCCCGTTGGTGTTGCTTGTTAGCCTGTGACCTTGACCTTGGCACCTCTTTCTGTGGTGGGTCCCTTTCAGCTTGAAACTAAAATGGGTCCCGCTCACCCGTATGGCTGAGTGAGCTTGCTCTCAGGGTTCACGCTTGGGCATTTCTGGACTATGCAGTGGGAAAGTCCTATCCCCCTCGTTGCGCTAGTACCCCGATTTTTGGAGCGATTGGAGAACGGATCTTAAAGGCTCCGTCCTTGAGGGGTGAATTACCAGGATGCCTGAAGCTACTTCCTGGCCTAGGGTCCACGTACCCCGTCATGCCCTGGCCCCTGCCCGGTGATGGCACAAGGCCGCCGGCTGTCCTCATCGACAGTCCGTGCCCCTTGTCACGATCCCTTGCGACTGGTGTCCAGTGTCTACCAGGCCCAGACAAACGACTGCCACCTAGTAACTGAGGAGCCCAGCTCCTGACCTCCTCTCACTTTCACCTCCAACACTACACTCTCCTTTACTGACACTCCTCACCTCCCCTCAACCAACCCCCCCAAGTGGCCAGCCCTATTCCCTTCAGGCTGTCCACTGGTGTGTCTGGTGGGTGTGGTGCAGAGTGTTCCTAGGGTTTTGATTTAGCTTGTTCTTAGCAACACCAAAGGTCAGGGACCCGTAACCAAGGAGGAGGTGGATATTGTACAGAAGGGCAGATTGCACAATACCCTGTGACGACCTGATAGGCCAGGGCGTCACACTTCCATGGCACGTGTTCTTTCTTAAAGGGGCTTTACAGCCTTACGATCCGCTGTCCTCAGTCCCTATCCTCTTCAAAAGGAGCTAATGTATAGTTCTCAGCAGAAGATGCTATAAATTGAGCAAAGATGTCCATTTTGCATCCATCCACCGCTTGAGCTAATAAGTGATCATGGAGGTGCTGGATGGTTGGACCCTCCCCCCCCCCCCCACACCCCACCCCACCCCACACCCCACCCCACCGATCTGATATGGATGACTAGAGTTGGTGCAAATTTATTCACACGTCCCATTCTATCGGCCATAAGAGTGGTCATGGCCACTGGATGGGATAGATGGTACCGCCTCGTAAATTAAGGCATCCATTGCTCTTCTTTTGAGTAGCCGGCATGACGTGATGTCAAATGTGCCACAGACCGCAACAATGATATTGCACCTGACCGGCTATTCTGAAGGAGAGTCGCGGACTCCGGCAGGGAGGAGGAGGTACGCTCCCACCAAGCTGCCACAGATCAATGCTGAGGCCAATGGAATTGGATGTGCAAATTGATTCGCAACTCTATTGATGACACTTCCATAGAATTGGTCTTCCATATCGTAAGGCCCTTTAAATTGCTCATAAATTCTTTCTCTCCACATGCACATTCAGAAATCCAGAATACTTCATCCTTCTTTGCCTCAACATCTGCAGTCTTGAGTGTCAAGACATTCTCATACACATTAGATAGGCATTCTCTATAAACTGGCAGCTTTGGTCAACTTTTATTTGCACACCTTACATTAACTTTTAGTCTTCACAAGTCATTAAATCAAATGGGTTATTCAAGATGAGAAGAAGAAAAAACATTTCTCCAGAAATGGCGCCTCTTCTGTCTATGGCTATGTCTGGTATTGCAGCTCATAATTCATAAATTTTATTTTCCGCAACATACAATGTTCATTTTTCAGTCATTCTTATGTACTTTTCCTTTTTAATCTTACAGAATGTTATGGACCAATTCAACCCCGGGTTAAGAAACCTTGTTAATTTGGGAAAAAACTATGAAAAGGCAGTGTCTGGTAAGTCCTCTTTTATGGCTATCAATGTTTTATAATCAGATTATAGACACTGAAGCTGATTTATATTACAGCTAGCTTACTTTGCTGGCAAATTGTATTTATCCAACTAGCGGAGTCCACCATTGGAGATATTGGACTTATTTGCCTTTTCTGCATGGGAAGATCAACACAAATGTATGTAATGGATAGGCATGTTGATATTCATTAATGGCATAAAAGAATGTGTTGCTCAGCCTCCGTTGGAATCTTGCTTCCACCTGCAACAATGATGCGTCAACTAGAGGCAATGTGACCTCTGTAGCTAATCACTGACTGGTCTCCCTCACGAGAACCTCAAAATAGAACAGAGGGGCAGAATCCTGCACAGTGATGGTCACACAGTGTGGCTGTATCTAGTACTGCAGTTCATCCCTTTCACATAAATGGGGATGAGAGTGATTTGAGCTGGAAAAGCAATGTACCCTGTGATCCGATTTATATTGATGACCTATTACTAATCCTATGTTCATGACTTCATTACCGATCATGTATTGATTACCCCACTGCTGATCTTATATCGATGGGCCAATACCGATCCTATATCGATGGCCCAATACTGAACCTAATTTAATGACCTATTACTGATTTTATATTGATTTGATTGACCAAACTTGTCCTAATTTAATGAGCAATTAATTATTTTATATTGATGGCTCAATACTGATCCTAATTTACTGACCAAGTAACAATCCTATATTGATGGCCCATAACTGATCCTATATTGATGGCTCAATACTGATCCTAATTTAATCATTTATTACCAATCCTATATATCTATGGCCTAATACTGATCCTAATTTAATGACCTACTGATCCTGTATTGATGGTCCAATACTGATCCTTATTTAATGACCTATTACTGATCCTATATTGATTGCCCAAAACTGATCCTAATTTAAGGACCCATTGCCGATCCTATATTGATGGCCCAATACTGATCCTAATGTAATAACCCATTACCAATTCTATACTGATGGCCCAATACTGATCCTCATTTAATGACCTATTACTGATCCTATATTGATGGTCAATTCCTGATCCTATATTAGTTGCTTGTTACAACAGATGAGCAAATCAATTCACGGAACCCTGATGAAGCGTTCACATCAGTAGTCCATGACCAACAGATGGGAGCCCAATGAACTGCCAAAATCCCCAGTGCCTCTTCTGATTAGTGGGCCTTGTGTGATGTCATCGTTGAGGTGTGACATAGGCTTGAATTTTCTCTGTACCTACCAATCAAGAGAGGCGCTGTGGATTACAGAAGTTAGAAGGCCGTTATCAGGGCTCCGATCTGGCAGCCACAAAGTAGTGATGCAGTCAGTGAATCCGAGTCCTACAAATCTATTACCAATCATACATTAAACACTTATTACTGATCACAGATTGATATATTTATGATAATCTGTTACCGATCGTACATTAAGGACTTATACTGATTTGTATATTGATAACTTACTCTAGTGTAAGATCATAGAAAACCGCTGTACACGTTATTAGCAGTGGTGAGCTGTTTTGAGCTCGTTGTTGGTCTTTCTTGAAGTCTCACCATTCGTTAATCTAGCCCCGGCTTTCCTAGAGCCGTAATGATCTGTGACTAAGGCTCTTCCTCCGTGTTTTGCATATCTGTCTGGTATTGCATTGTGATATTGTGTATGTGGAACATCCAATTTTCATATTTTTGCTTACGGTTTAGGCCTTAACCCCATCTCTGCTTCACATGATGCAACGTAGCAGCATTTCAGGAATAACTTACAAAAATATTTCAAGTAGAGGGGATAAATGGATAGGACAGATTTCATCACATCATACAGACCAATTTAGATTGATACTGATCTGATCCCATTGATTGGTCAACAGCTATCTCCTCTTCACCATAAGTGTGGTCAGTTCAAGGGGCACTTTACAATGAAAGTGGAATAAGAAGCAAATCTTGTGCTGTTTATCATGAGAGAGGTTATAAGTGGTCAGTTTTTACTCAACAGTAAATTGGTCTACTTTTGATCTGTTGACAGGTCCTCATTTTTTTATATTTATGCCATAAGTGGCTGAAAGGTGCAGGTTCGAGAGCTCAGAATATTTGCTGATTCACCATTCTCATTGTAGTCATTTTTCCCCATAAAAAGGAATCTGTGAGCACTTTTTTGTATGTAATCTGAAAGCAGCATGATGTAGGGACTGAGACCCTGATCCCAGTGCTAGGCTATGTGTTGCTGTTTCAATCAAATCTATATTTTATTAACACTTCAGGACTAGGTGTCCCGTTCCTTCTAGTCAACTGCTCTGTGTAACCCTGCTCCCAGCACTGATTGGCAGCTTTCTGTGTACACATTGCATTGGCACAAAACTGACTATCAGTGGTGTGGGTGGAGTAATACTTTGCTCAGCCTTCTGAGCACTGCTTGATCTGCAGCAGCAAAAAAAAAAAAAAAAGTTATTGCATAAAAAAAAGGCAGCTGACACATCATTGGAATGTGGGTCTCAGCCACTACGTCATGCTGCTATCAGATTACATAGCAAACACCTGATATCTCCTCATTAAAAGGAATCTCTTATCAGGAACTGAAGCTCTGAGTAAATTCCACCTTAAAGCTGGTGTCACACACAGCGACAACGACAACGACGTCGCTGCTACGTCACCATTTTCTGTGACGTTGCAGCGACGTCCCGTCGCTGTCGCTGTGTGTGACATCCAGCAACGACCTGGCCCCTGCTGTGAGGTCGCCGGTCGTTGCTGAATGTCCAGCTTCATTTTTTCGTCGTCACTCTCCCGCTGTGACACACACATCGCTGTGTGTGACAGCGAGAGAGCGACGAAATGAAGCGATCAGGAGCCGGCACTGGCAGCTGCGGTAAGCTGTAACCAGCGTAAACATCGGGTAACCAAGGGAAGACCTTTCCCTGGTTACCCGATGTTTACGCTGGTTACCAGGCTCCGCTCTTGCTGCCAGCGCCGGCTCCTGCACTGTGACATGTGGCTGCAGTATGCATCGGGTAATTAACCCGATGCATACTGTAGCAAGGAGAGCAAGGAGCCAGCGCTAAGCAGTGCTCGCGGCTCCCTGCTCTCTGCACTGTGACATGTAGCTGCAGCACACATCGGGTTAATTAACCCGATGTGTGCTGCAGGAGAGCAAGGAGCCAGCGCTAAGCGCGGCTCCCTGCTCTCTGCACATGTAGCACAGCGACGTTATGATCGCTGCTTCTGCTGTGTTTGACAGCTAAGCAGCGATCATAACAGCGACTTACAAGGTCGCTGTTACGTCACCGAAAATGGTGACGTAACAGCGACGTCGTTATCGCTGTCGTTTAGTGTGAACCCAGCTTTAGGCTATGTGCGCACAGTGTGTTTTTCGCAGCATTTTTGCGCGTTTTTCGGGTGCGTTTTTGGCCTCAAAACTGCAGGACTTTGCTTCCCCAGCAAAGTCTGAGTTTTCATTTTTGCTGTCCGCACACATTTTTTTTTTTTTACCTGCGTTTTTGAGTTAAAAAAAAAAAATGGACATATCAGTTCTTTCCTGCGTTTTTCTGCGTTTTCTGCCCATGCAATGCATTTGAAAAACGCAGAGATCAAAAACGCAGCAAAACACGCACCAAATCGCGGCAAAAACGCATGCGTTTTTTGATGCGTTTTTTCGACGCAGGTGCGTTTTTGTGCATTTTTAGCGGCCAAAAATGCACAAAAACGCAGCGTCAAAAAGACGCAGTGTGCGCACATAGCCTTAGGTTGTGTATTTTATATAGTGTGTGTGTGTGTGTGTGTGTGTGTGTGTGTGTGTGTGTGTGTGTGTGTGTGTGTGTGTGTGTGTGTGTATGTATTGTAATGACCTGGGCCCCGAACATATTGGGGGACACGTCTGGCAGCAGGATCGAGACACACATGAGCACTTTATCACTTAAACAGTCCAGGTGATTTATTCACATCCTGATAAACCACGCAATGTAACTGGCCACAGCCACTCTCCTGCAGGACAACAATGTCCCACTATCGGTTTAAACCAGAGTGTCCATTCAGTTCATTCTCTGGCATCAGCCAGTCCACATCCCCTTTTTTCATGATGTTACCTGTCAGTCGCTTTGTAGGTTTCATCCAGGCTCGACTTTCCAGGAGACTCTCTCTCACTGGGCTCACTAACCAGGTCCTCGGACCAGCTCCATTTGACAGCACCTGCTGTCAGACCAGAGCCCCAGTAGACTCTGCAGCTCCTTGGATTCTCAGAGCCCTTTGCTTTCTCAGCATGCACATGGTCTCCTGACCATGTGCTTTCAGCAAGATGGCTCCCACCTACTCACAGCGATCATGTGACAAATGACAGCTCCATTAAATCCCATTAGACACACCTACGCATGGGAGGTATGTGGATGGTCAGTCCCGCCCATCACTTCTGACCATCCCATGAACCCAGCCCTGAATATGTACAACAATCCTCATGGAACTACAAGTCCCAGAGAAACATTCCGGCTTCAGATTGCAGAGTATTTCCGCCTCTGCGACACATACCGGCCATTTACCACATTGCCGGTTGCATCCTTACAACGTGTGTATATATAATATGGTGAAGGTAACAGTGATTCCAGTGGTGATAGGAGCACTTGGGGCAGTGACCCTAAGTTGGAAAAATGGCTGCAACAGATTCCAGGAGCACCATCTGAGCTCTCTGTCCAGAAAAGCGCAGTGCTGGGAACAACTAAGATCCTGCGCAGAACTCTCAAACTCCCAGGCCTCTGGAAGAGGACCCGAGAATGAGGAAGGACAAATAACCA
Organism: Anomaloglossus baeobatrachus; assembly: GCF_048569485.1. NCBI lineage: Eukaryota > Metazoa > Chordata > Amphibia > Anura > Aromobatidae > Anomaloglossus > Anomaloglossus baeobatrachus. The sequence goes on along the minus strand of NC_134359.1, from coordinate 253,991,846 downwards.
CCCACAGGGGGTGAGAAGGTAATTTTTTTTTTTTTTGTGTGTGTATATATCATATATATATTTTGCCTCTGTCTGTCTGTCTTGCTCCAAAATTGTGTCCTTACGGTGACACAAAGCTGATTGGCCGCTGGGCTCGCCATGGCCCCGCCCCCCGCACGGATTGGCCGCTCGCCCAGGCTGCGCCCCCACACGGATTGGCCGGCTGCTCGCCCAGGCTCCGCCCCCCCCACAGATTGGCCTCTTGCCCCGGCACCCTGCAGGCATTGACAACTCGGCCACGCCCCGCCCCCCTCACGCAATGCACGCTAGCTCTGGCCCCGCCGCCCCCCCCACGCATTCCTCAAACCGACACGGTCACGGAGCCACGACTACCAGGTGAGTACTGTACCCCTGGGAGCCCACATCAGCGTACGCCGCCAAACCAGCCGACACATACCCTCGCATTGCTGGGGCTGGCCGGCGTATGCTGGTGTGGGCTCCCGTGCGAGCGGGGGACGAGATACGCTGGTAACCATGGTAGCATAGTTACCAGCGCATCAAGGTCCTGCAGGAACATACACACACACATAACAGCACACACACACATCAGATCACACTCACTCTCACACACACCTCACACACACATCACATCGCATCCACACACTCACAACATCCTGGGATATCGCTTGCTTCTCGGCGGCGATACTGTGCTGTGAGCTTCCAGGACCTGCCGGAGGATCACATGGCCAGAAGCATGTGGTATCTCCGGATGTTGTGAGTATGAGCGCGTATGTGCAATATCGTCAATGGGTGTGTGTGTGAGTGTATGCGATCGGGTGTGTGTGGGTGTATGCGATCGGATCTGTGAGTGTCGGCAGAGGAGCACGGCGTGCTGGAGGAGGCTGGGAGGAGAGAGGCTGATCCTGGGGAAGGCTGGGATGGGGAGGCTGAGAGAAGAGAGGCTGATGCTGGGGGAGGCTGAGGCTGGGGTAGGCTGGGAGGAGAGAGGCTGATGCTAGGGACAGAAAAGGCTGATGCTGGGAGGAGAGAGGCTGATGCTGGGGAAGGCTGAGGCTGGGGTAGGCTGGGAGGAGAGAGGCTGATGCTGGGGACCGAAAAGGCTGATGCTGGGAGGAGAGAGGCTGATGCTGGGGGAGGCTGATGCTGGGAGGAGAGAGGCTGATGCTGGGAGGAGAGAGGCTGATGCTGGGGGAGGCTAAGGCTGGGAGGAGAGAGGCTGATGCTGGGAGGAGAGAGGCTGATGCTAGGGACAGAAAAGGCTGATGCTGGGAGGAGAGAGGCTGATGCTGGGGGAGGCTGAGGCTGGGGTAGGCTGGGAGGAGAGAGGCTGATGCTGGGAGGAGAGAGGCTGATGCTGGGAGGGGAGAGGCTGAGGCTGGGAGGGGAGAGGCTGAGGCTGGGAGGGGAGAGGCTGAGGCTGGGAGGGGAGAGAGGCTGAGGCTGGGAGGGGAGAGAGGCTGAGGCTGGGAGGGGAGAGAGGCTGAGGCTGGGAGGGGAGAGAGGCTGAGGCTGGGAGGGGAGAGAGGCTGAGGCTGGGAGGGGAGAGAGGCTGAGGCTGGGAGGGGAGAGAGGCTGAGGCTGGGAGGGGAGAGAGGCTGAGGCTGGGAGGGGAGAGAGGCTGAGGCTGGGAGGGGAGAGAGGCTGAGGCTGGGAGGGGAGAGAGGCTGAGGCTGGGAGGGGAGAGAGGCTGAGGCTGGGAGGGGAGAGAGGCTGAGGCTGGGAGGGGAGAGAGGCTGAGGCTGGGAGGGGAGAGAGGCTGAGGCTGGGAGGGGAGAGAGGCTGAGGCTGGGAGGGGAGAGAGGCTGAGGCTGGGAGGGGAGAGAGGCTGAGGCTGGGAGGGGAGAGAGGCTGAGGCTGGGAGGGGAGAGAGGCTGAGGCTGGGAGGGGAGAGAGGCTGAGGCTGGGAGGGGAGAGAGGCTGAGGCTGGGAGGGGAGAGAGGCTGAGGCTGGGAGGGGAGAGAGGCTGAGGCTGGGAGGGGAGAGAGGCTGAGGCTGGGAGGGGAGAGAGGCTGAGGCTGGGAGGGGAGAGAGGCTGAGGCTGGGAGGGGAGAGAGGCTGAGGCTGGGAGGGGAGAGAGGCTGAGGCTGGGAGGGGAGAGAGGCTGAGGCTGGGAGGGGAGAGAGGCTGAGGCTGGGAGGGGAGAGAGGCTGCGGCTGGGAGGGGAGAGAGGCTGCGGCTGGGAGGGGAGAGAGGCTGCGGCTGGGAGGGGAGAGAGGCTGCGGCTGGGAGGGGAGAGAGGCTGCGGCTGGGAGGGGAGAGAGGCTGAGGCTGGGAGGGGAGAGAGGCTGAGGCTGGGAGGGGAGAGAGGCTGAGGCTGGGAGGGGAGAGAGGCTGAGGCTGGTGCAGCATGGGGGATGGAGCACGATGGGGAGTGCGCAGCATGGGGGATGGAGCACGATGGGGAGTGCGCAGCATGGGGGATGGAGCACGATGGGGAGTGCGCAGCATGGGGGATGGAGCACGATGGGGAGTGCGCAGCATGGGGGATGGAGCACGATGGGGAGTGCGCAGCATGGGGGATGGAGCACGATGGGGAGTGCACACCTCCTCCCAACACACCACACACACACACCTGCCCTACACACAAACACCGCGGCACACACACACACAACGCTACAGACACATGTGTCACCCTGGGCAAGCCAGGGGTCACAGGTCACAACACCACCACACCCCACACTCCAGGTAGGCACATCACAGCTAACCAGAAATCCTTGTTGCCTTCCTCCAGAGGCTGATGATTCACACCAGGGGGTGGGCCATGCGGTTGGCTCCGCCCACCAAGGAGATCATAGCTCTGGAGGCGGGAAGTACCAGGCAGATTAGCCCAGTCAGGGAGGAGGAAATGGAAGGAGTGGAGGAGTAGCCCAGGCAGGGCTTGAGTAAACAACAGAGAAGTGAAAGTGGAGGAAAGAAGAGTAGTAAAGGAGGAAAGCAAGAAGTGGTGACAGAGCAGAGAGTGTGCAAAGCCTGAAGGGTCCAGCTTTGTGGAGGGCCAGAACAGCAAGGTCAGCGACGGCGGTGACTGTCTGGAGGGGGACCGTTTGGAAGTTCCTGGAAGGACCCCGTTGGCTGTGTGCCCGGTGGTCTGGAGCAGTGTTCCGAAGGACAGTCAGCACCAGGGCAGGGGCCTCTCGGACCCCGGCAAGGCTAGGAGTCGCCAAATTTGCCGAATCCGTCAGTGAAGGGGACGTAGATCCCCCAGCAACCAAGTCCCGATTGACGGCAACAGCCCAACCTGAAGCAGAGAGACACCGCCACCGCCAAGGCACCAGTTTCTCAGGGCCAGCGCCTGCGGGCAAAGTGTAGAGCTCCTCCGGCCCAGATTGCAGTCGGGGAGCGGGTAACCGGAGGGAATCCACCGCTACCATCAATCAAACATAGGTGCAAGGAAGAGGGACATCACCGTCACCTACCGGGAGTGCAGGTGCAGCCGTCTGTGGGACCGTCCTACCAGCCGTTTGGTTTACCGTACAAACTGTGTCCAAGTCTCAGGCTGAGTGAGTACCACAGTGCCGCAAGGCACAGCGCTGTCCCTGCGCCCACCAAGCCCTGCACCTCCCAAGCCATCACCGGGCCCCGGGATCACCAACCCCTACCCACGGAGGGGCCACACAACACCTGGCTGCTCCCCATCACCATCCCTGGGATCCCCGCATTAAGCAGCGGTGGTGCTACACATCACCACAACCGTGGGTGGCGTCACGGACATTATCCCAACATCCCAAACAACCCCCTTTCACTCACGGGCGAGGAGTGTCGCTCGAGGAACCCCGGGATCCGGCCCACAGCTCGAGCCACCACTGAGCAGCTGCCGGACCCGAGCAGAAGGGGTGAGCGTAGTGTGCGGACACCCTCCTCCCCGCCCGCGACACACACAGCGCTCCACAAACAACACAACACACGCACAACACCACTCTTACCCCCCGCCACACCCAGAACATGTACAGCCCCTACACAAACACTTGGTAACTACACACAACAACATCTATATATACAGTTAGGTCCAGAAATATTTGGACAGTGACACAATTTTGGCGAGTTGGGCTCTGCATGCCACCACATTAAATTTGAAATGAAATCTCTACAACAGAATTCAAGTGCAGATTGTAACATTTAATTTGAAGGTTTGAACAAAAATATCTGATAGAAATTGTAGGAATTGTCACATTTCTTTACAAACACTCCACATTTTAGGAGGTCAAAAGTAATTGGACAAATAAACCAAACCCAAACAAAATATTTTTATTTTCAATATTTTGTTGCGAATCCTTTGGAGGCAATCACTGCCTTAAGTCTGGAACCCATGGACATCACCAAACGCTGGGTTTCCTCCTTCTTAATGCTTTGCCAGGCCTTTACAGCCGCAGCCTTCAGGTCTTGCTTGTTTGTGGGTCTTTCCGTCTTAAGTCTGGATTTGAGCAAGTGAAATGCATGCTCAATTGGGTTAAGATCTGGTGATTGACTTGGCCATTTCAGAATGTTCCACTTTTTTGCACTCATGAACTCCTGGGTAGCTTTGGCTGTATGCTTGGGGTCATTGTCCATCTGTACTATGAAGCGCCGTCCGATCAACTTTGCGGCATTTGGCTGAATCTGGGCTGAAAGTATATCCCGGTACACTTCAGAATTCATCCGGCTACTCTTGTCTGCTGTTATGTCATCAATAAACACAAGTGACCCAGTGCCATTGAAAGCCATGCATGCCCATGCCATCACGTTGCCTCCACCATGTGTTACAGAGCATGTGGTGTGCCTTGGATCATGTGCCGTTCCCTTTCTTCTCCAAACTTTTTTCTTCCCATCATTCTGGTACAGGTTGATCTTTGTCTCATCTGTCCATAGAATACTTTTCCAGAACTGAGCTTGCTTCATGAGGTGTTTTTCAGCAAATGTAATTCTGGCCTGTCTATTTTTGGAATTGATGAATGGTTTGCATCTAGATGTGAACCCTTTGTATTTACTTTCATGGAGTCTTCTCTTTACTGTTGACTTAGAGACAGATACACCTACTTCACTGAGAGTGTTCTGGACTTCAGTTGATGTTGTGAACGGGTTCTTCTTCACCAAAGAAAGTATGCGGCGATCATCTACCACTGTTGTCATCCGTGGACGCCCAGGCCTTTTTGAGTTCCCAAGCTCACCAGTCAATTCCTTTTTTCTCAGGATGTACCCGACTGTTGATTTTGCTACTCCAAGCATGTCTGCTATCTCTCTGATGGATTTTTTCTTTTTTTTTCAGCCTCAGGATGTTCTGCTTCACCTCAATTGAGAGTTCCTTAGACCGCATGTTGTCTGGTCACAGCAACAACTTCCAAATGCAAAACCACACACCTGTAATCAACCCCAGACCTTTTAACTACTTCATTGATTACAGGTTAACGAGGGAGATACCTTCAGAGTTAATTGCAGGCCTTAGAGTCCCTTGTCCAATTACTTTTGGTCCCTTGAAAAAGAGGTGGCTATGCATTACAGAGCTATGATTCCTAAACCCTTTCTCCGATTTGGATGTGAAAACTCTCATATTGCAGCTGGGAGTGTGCACTTTCAGCCCATATTATATATATAATTGTATTTCTGAACATGTTTTTGTAAACAGCTAAAATAACAAAACTTGTGTCACTGTCCAAATATTTCTGGACCTAACTGTATTTACATATTTAGATATATAATGTTACGCATACAGACTTGATTTCAACAATAGGTCAAATAGGTCATTTTTCTGATAATGGCTTCCCTTTAAAATTCGGGTTAGGATCTGAACGTCTTTATTGAGCCATTAGGACATATATTCGGGAATTTCGCCAATGTCCCATACCGGATAAGATCATCAGATCTAGGTGCCTGTAGATCTGGTGATCCCTATATTTCATGTAATAATCCATCTTTCCAGGTAAACTACTACCGTAACCAGGCGCCTCTGTATATAATCAGTAATCCTACCATGATAAGATTGTCTTGATAACGAGAAATCGTTTCATATCTGCGGTTTACGAGTGATCATTAAAATATGATGTTTATTTGATAGGCGGCCAAATTCATTCTTTCAACATCTCCAGCCAGGACTCATCTAAGTGTGTTATCAAAAAACCAAGGTTACTGGGCTCTGATTAACACTGGCCGTTCACATTGGATAGCGGTCATATGGACATTCACCTGGCGGCGATCTTTTCCCATCTTCCCAGTCTTCCACACACATGTACACTCTACTTGGCTGAGCGTGCATGTGATCTGAGTAGAAGTGGGATAAGGGATACCAGAGACCTCTCCCTGAAAACAAAGGTCAGGTGGTGAAGATCCCTTTACCCCATCCATGACATCTTCTTCTAAGGGGGAATTATCGGGAGGGTCCAATACTTGATAATTTACATTGGCAGAGAGCTGCAGGATAACAGTTATCTTGCGCCTAGGTTTGGCGTGTGATGCCATCTATGCTACTGGCACAAGGCTGGAGGAAGAGAGAAGAAGATCCCGTTTAGGCCAAAAACTTGTGTTCAAAATGGAAAGAGCTTAATAAAGCCGCTCTACATAATTGATGGCGGCCTGTGCTCTCAGATAGGTGGCGGCATGAAATGTGATGTGCTGTATCAAGTACCGAAGCGCGTCCTGTACATAGATTAAGTGTACACAGCTTCTCGCCAGGACTTTCTAAAATAACCATCTACGGATTCTTACTGTCTGCAGAGCTCTGGAGAAGAATTTCACTTGATTTGTTTAGATTTATGCACTTTGAAGTAATAGGACTTTGTTTTTTTTTTAAGTTTTTAGTACTATGCATTTAATTGTGATTTTTAATGAATGTTCTGTTTGGCCAGTCAAGTTCTTCAACATTAAACTTGCTCAACCATGACTTTGCTAAGGGGCTAAGGTTAAAGTAGTGGTTCACTACTTGGACAACCCCCTTCTTGGTCACTGTTCCCCAGCGCCATTGCAGTTGTGTCAGCACTGGGTCTCCTGAGGCTTGCATGACATAAGAATGTCACATGAGTCCCGGGAGAGTCAGTGCCGACAGCACTGGAACAGCATCGGAGGCTTCGCTTCACTGTTCCCCCTCCTTTGGGCAAATCGGACATTCGTAGAAAGTGAGAGAGCAGTGGCAAATTTCACTTCTTATGGATGTCGGTTATGTCTGAAGAAGGGGGAAGGTGAACCGGCCGCTGATTGACTGCAGGAATCGCGGGAGAGCCAGTGCCAACACTGGAGGGGGGAGTATAGATATCTAGCTGTTATATTTTTTTAACACCTAAATATCTATATACCCCCCCCACCTCCAGTGTCTGCACTGGCTATCCTGTGATTCATGCAGCCGATCAGCAGTTGGTTCACCTTTCCCTCCTTCAGACATAACAGACATCCGTAAGAAGTACAATTTGCCACTTCTCTCTCACTTTCTACAGATGTCTGATTTGTCCAAAGGAGGGGAGGACAGTGAAGCGAATCGGTACCTATACTCACCACTGATTCTGTGCGCTGTCGGCACTGGCTCTCCTGGGACTCATGTGACATTCTTATGTCATGCAAGCCCCGGGAGAGCCAGAGCTGACACAGCTGTAATGGCACTGGGGAACAGTGACCAAGGAGTTGTCCACGTAGTGGACAACCCTTTTAGCCACTGTAGGGAAAAAAAAAATTTCAACTTCATCAAACTCTACATTTGTCCCAATGCAATCATGCAAGACACATTCTTCTGACATTCTCCAAACCCCTGCATCCTCATCAGTAGCAGATAATGTAGTGGGAATTGTTATTCCACAGAACATGTTTCCACTGCTTCAGAGTCAAGTGGTGGCGGCTTTATACCACTCTATCCAGGAGTTGGCATTGCGCTTGGTGATGTATGGCTGCGTGCAGCTTTACAGCCATGAAACTCCCGGTGGAGATGTAGCGCCCCTGAGACCCTCAGGGCACTACAAGGAGCTGCATCCTCTTGGGGATGCAGGACCTACCCCCTGGGACCTGGAGTACCAGTGCCTTTTCCACCAAAACACAATCTAAATCCTAGTTCTCCTCTCCACACTGGGCATAGAGGGTTAACCACCTAAGGGGATGGTTGCCATGGGAACAATTCCCTGGGTATAGCCAGCGTGGTGGAAGGGGTCAGTCAGTCAGTCGGAGAGGAGTCGAGAGTCGGGAGCACAGAGGAGTGGTGTACGGATGTGCCTGAGCTGGATTTGTGCAACGGTGACCCTGGGGCACAGGAGAGAGGTCGCCAGGACGGGTACCGAGATACCGCTGGGACCGGAGCACGCACAGGGCCCTAGGTCAAGCAGAAGTTTTAGACTGTTCGGTAAAGTCCGTGAAGGTGTCCTCACCGGGCAGGTATTTGCCAAAGCAAATAACCGGGGGCATCAGCAGTAAACTAGGATCGGAGTTCGGACACTTACCTCCCCGCAGGGTCCGCACTGCCCGCCGTACGGAGAAGGAAACTGTGTACCCCAAAAGGGACAGTCTGGGTCCCCAAACGCTCCACGCTATGGGGACTCAATCTACATAGAGTTCCGGGGACAGTGCAACCTGGGTCAGTACATTGGCACTGATCCTCCGGGGACCTGAACCGGCAACCCCTGGGTCCACAGTGAGTGGAGACGGTTAAAGACAACCTGGTGTGGTCTCTCTTATTACCCCTCATCATCTCCCAGGCACAGCCCTACCTGCGGAGGGCCTACCATCACAGCTGCTACTACCACCAGCCCTGGGAGTACCTACATTAAGCAGCGTCACATGGCAAAAACTCTTATCTCTCCTGTAAATAACCCCCATTAACAAAAGGGGCCCAGAGCACGAGACCGGCCAACGGCCACCAGAGTGACCTTCCCATTTGTTACCGCCCGGAACAGAGTACCCCCATCTCTGGGCGCTACAGAGACAGTTTTTCCAAGAGTACGTTTGCATTGTGCATTTATTGTGTCAACAGAGCGAAGGTGACTTCTATGCTCTTTTGGTATTTCCCAGGTTGGTATACTTTGCTATACCTTTATATTGTGTAGAAAGAGGTTTTTTTAAACAGAGGCAGCCTCCAAAAAATACCTTGCCTTATGTGTTTTTATAACATGGAAGCCTATGGGTGACCTATAAAACTGTGCAAAAATTGTAATCGGATGTGGAGCATACCAAGGAAACAATCGGGCCCTCGACTAGGCACACTGTCTTCCCTTAGGGCGCAGACTGTATTCTGTCCCCTAGGTTTATATAGTATGCGCTTCTCGCCAGGCCATGCTTGGTTATATGTAAATGTCTCACCGGTCAGTGCACCTAGCCAGACTGTTTATTTTTTCACTTGTAATTCTGGATGTCTTCCCAAAATTTGAGCATTATATGTGCTGGAAACAAATGATACGTGCATATTTTACATAAAGTATACATATACAGGAGAGGCAAAAAATGGTTTACATATCCCTAGAATGTACCCAATGTGCTCGGCGTCATAGATCACATTACTCAGTGGCTCCAGCTGTCGTAGTTATGGATTTCAGCAAAAATGTTTGACAATCTGATTGTATGGAAATCTCATCCATTGGTCTGAGTGTGTTTTAGATATACTGTATGTAGGTTGTCCTATCAGAGCTGTACTATGCCAGCTGAAATAAACGTGCCCCTACCTGCCCCAACAAGGAAGGATATACACCTTGTGCAGAATTATTAGGCAAGTTGTATTTTAGAGGATTTTTTTTATTATTGATCAACAACTATGTTCTCAATCAACCCAAAAGACAAATAAATATCAAAGCTTAATATTTTTGGAAGTTGGAGTGGTTTTTTTTTTTTTTTTTTTTTTTTTTTTAGATTTGGATATCTTAGGAGGATATCTGTTTGTGCAGGTAACTATTAGGCTAAGTTCACATTTCCGCTAAAATGTATCAGTCACAATCCGCTGCTCTGGTAAACAACGGAATCCGTTTAGCGGATTCCGTTGTTCCCATAGACTTGTATGAGCAGCGGATTGTGACTGATGATGCTGCGTTGCACCCTCCGCCCGACTGATCAGTCGTGGAACGACTGACCGCCGGGCGGGAGGAACGCAGCCTGTAACGTTTTTTGAGCAGCGCGATCCGTCGGATTTCGCTGCGCATGCTCTCTGGCTTCCTGCACACGTAACCAGCTTTGGTTGGTTACCCGATATTTACCCTGGTTACGGTGCAAGGAGCCAGCGCTAAGCGGTGTACGCCCGTAACCAAGGTAAATATCGGGTAACCAAGGTAAACATCGGGTGCCTTGCTGTTACCCGATATTTAGTCTGGTTACGTGTGCAGGGAGGCCGACACTTCCCCGCTCGGCCCCGCCCCCTTCTGCACTCCGCACATGTGTGTACACACACACACACACACTCACCTGTCCCCAGCCATGCAGACCAGCACTGCCACTGACACCCTCGTCTGGCTCCGCCCCCTCCCGCACTCCGCATGTGCACACACACTCACACTCACACACACACACACACACACACTCACACTACTCACACATACACTCACCTGTCCCCAGCCATGCAGACCGCAGCACTGCCACTGACATCCTCAGTACCTGGCTCCGCCCCTCCCGCATTCAGCATGTGTGTGTGTGTGTGTATATATATATACACACACACACACACCTGTCCTGCAGTCCCTGCGGCACTGACGTCCTCAGTGCCACGGCCCCGCTCGGCTCCGCCCCCCCCCCCCCGCACACAACGGAGTCCGACAAAGAGTTCTGTTCTTTGTCATCCGTTGTACAGAGTTGTACAGCGCATCAGTCACATGCGTCATGTGACTGATACAAAACAACGGAAATGTGAACTTAGCTTTCCTGTGCAGCATTATTAGGCAACTTAATAAAAACCAAATATATTCCCATCTCACTTGTTTTATTTTCACCAGGTAAACCAATATAACTGCACAACATTTAGAAATAAACATTTCTGAAATGCAAAAACAAAACCCCAAAAAATTAGTGACCAATATAGCCACCTTTCTTTATGATGACACTCAGCAGCCTACCATCCATAGATTCTGTCATTGCTTGATCTGTTAACTATCAACATTGCGTGCAGCAGCCACCACAGCCTCCAGACACTGTTCCCATAGAAGGACTGTTTTCCCTCCCTGTAGATCTCACATTTTATGAGGGACCACAGGTTCTCTATGGGGTTCAGATCAGGTGAACAAGGGGGCCATGTCAGTTGGATGCATGTGATGGAGCATTGTCCTGCATGAAAATCATGTTTTTCTTGAATGATACCGACTTCTTCCTGTACCACTGCTTGAAGAAGTTGTCTTCCAGAAACTGGCAGTAGGTCTGGGAGTTGAGCTTCACTCCATCCTCAACCCGAAAAGGTCCCACAAGTTCATCTTTGATAATCCCAGCCCATACCAGTACCCCACCTCCACCTTGCTGGCGTCCGAGTCGGAGTGGAGCTCTCTGCCCTTTACTGATCCAGCCTCTGTCCCATCCATCAGGCCCATCAAGAGTCACTCTCATTTCATCAGTCCATAAAACCTTTGAAAAATCAGTCTTGGACCAGTCTTGATGTTTTATCTTATGTTTCTTGTTCAGTGATGGTGGTTTTTCAGCCTTCCTTACCTTGGCCATGTCCCTGAGTATGGCACACCTTGTGCTTTTTGATACTCCAGTAACGTTGCAGCTCTGAAATATGGCCAAACTGGTGGCAAATGGCATCTTGGCAGCTTCACGCTTGATTTTCCTCAATTCATGGGCAGTTATTTTGCGCCTTTTTTGCCCAACATGCTTCTTGCGACCCTGTTGGCTATTTGCCATGAAACGCTTGATTGTTTGGTGATCATGCTTCAAAACTTTGGCAATTTCAAGACTGCTGCATCCCTCTGCAAGACATCTCACAAATGTGGACTTTTCAGAGCCCGTCATATCTCTCTTCTGACCCATTTTGCCAAAGGAAAGGAAGTTGCCTAATAATTAAGCACACTTACCGTATATAGGGTGTTGATGTCATTACACCACACCCCTCCTCATTACAGAGATGCACATCACCTGATTTACTTAATTGGTAGTTGGCTCTCAGCCTATACAGCTTGGAGTAGGACGACATGTATAAAAAGTGTCATGTGATCAAAATACTGATTTGCCTAATTCTGCACACAGTGTATAGGTGAAGTTCTGCTGTTACCCTCTGATCAGCATTTTGGACAATTTTTGGTTGGTGCAATTTCACGTTTCACACAGACCCAGACATACTGATTGCTAGTCAGGATGAGGGAACTGCTCGGTAACCCAAAATTTTGATGCTCTGTACTCTTGTACTTAGTATAATGGAAGTCAATGGGAACTCGAGCATTTTTCTGTAAGATTAATGCAATTGGATGTAAAATGTTTGGTCTTAGAGGAATAATATAGATGGGGAGTAGTGAACAGAATGAAATCAGACTAGGGATTGTGATAGCCTTTCAGCAAAAATTAACAAAAAGAATATACAATTTCGGGTAGAGTGCTTAATTGGACTAACAAGTGACCTCAAATCACCTATTAAAATACAAATTTTATTACAATAATCCTAAAATATTCCCAGAAAAACACAAAAACAGAGTCAGGTAAGTCCTTATATAGTGATAATAGAGAGGGGGGACGGGGAGGGGGGCCCTGGTGACCCTAGATAGAAAAAAGAAAAGTCCCTTCTTAACAACGGAGGGTGTGACACCTTAGGTTTCTGGGCGCCCCGTTCCACGTAGACAATCCCTTTCCCTGACCTTAAATAGGGAAGATGACCCAAAGGGGAAAGAGGAGACCCCAAAATGGTTAAGATCTAGAGATTTAGCTAGAAATAGAGAAGTGTCTACTGTGCCGCCTCAGCAGCAGATCGAACCGCTCAGATCCGGGTGTGGTGATCGTTCGTGGCTCGAGGGTCTCCGGACCCGGGGGCTTAGGGGCCACACTCAAATGGAAAGGGAGTATTTACAGGGGATTTGGTATAGTTCGTGACGCCAACCGTGGTATACGGTAATTGGGAGTACCGCCGCTGACGTTGGGAGCACCCGGGGTGATGGAGTGGGGCAGCTAGGTGACGTTGCCCTCCACGGGTAGGGGAAGGCCCCGGGACTCTGGATGGTGATGCAGGGATGCAGTGCAGGGGTCAGTCGGGTAATCACTCGGCAATGAAGCAGACGCTGACAACAGGGTAAACAAAGTCTCTTAACGCCGTTGCCTTTCGAGGGGAGCTCGTCCGGGTCCCGTTCCCTACAGCACTGCCGGTGGTCTGTAACCTGCCTCCTGGCACTAAGTTTTAGTTTGTGTGTTGTGGCCAAGCTATCCGGGCCCTGCTCCCCACTGTGGCCAAGTGAAGGAGCCTGCTCTCAGGAGCTCACGCTTGGGATTTTAGTGGGCTGCTTGTTAGTAAAGCCCTATCCCCCTCGTTGCGCTAGTGCCCCTGATCTCTGAGCTGGTGGGAACAGTCCATTAAGGCCTTGTTCTCCGCAGGTTAATTGCCGGGTCGCATGAAGCTTCTCCCCAACCTAGGGTCTGTGTACCCCATTGTGCCTTCAGTCCCAGACCGGTGATAGGACCAGGCTGCTGACTGTCCTCCTCGACGGGTTCCAGGCACCTAGCCTTAATCCCCTGCGACCGGGGGTCTGACTCCTCTAGGTCCAGACCACCATCTGCGACCTAGTTTACTTCTCCCCTGGGAGCATCAACTCCCAGCTTCCTCAGAGCTCCTCACAGCTTGAGGGCTACCACTGAACTGACTTGATACCTCCCTGTCTGACCTCTAGGTGGGCGGCCCTATTCCTGCTTAAGCAGCCCACTGGTGTGCCTGACAGGTGTGGTGCAAAGTGTATCTAGGATTTGGGAATGCTGATGGAGGCAGTACTGCAGGATGGAGACCCAGAACCATGGGGGGTTAACTACTGCACGGGGAGGGCAGATTGTGCAGTACCCTGTGATGACCTGAATAGTTCAGGGGCATCACAATTACTATTACTATTTCAAATTTGTGGGGTTGGATAAATGCCCCCTAGTATACACCTTCAATTCCTGACCCAGATGGTATACAACCACTGAAAACAGGATGGCGCAAAAAATGCAGTGTCCTGCACAAATTTACTAATGTGGTACACCTAAAAATGTCACACAATAATATGTCACAAGATACCACCATAATCCTGATACAATCATGGCAGGATTATATGAAGTTGGCAGAAAAATTGCTACCACCCAAAAAATGTTATCCTAAATATATGTCCCAGTAACCCTTGTCATAAATGGTAATACAAAATGACATAGGATAACACTAGGAAGAAAAATAATGATCAACTTCCCTGAAAAAGCCTTCATCCCTGCCTGGTCACAACGCGTTTCTCCTTTCCCATTAGAGGTTCGTCAGGAGCCTTAGGGAGATGTCAGCGAGTCCTGTAATGTGATGATCCATGGCTGTAAGCACTTGATCGCCTTTCCTAAAAAGTGATTGATTTATTTTAGTTATTTTTTTTACCTCTAAGGCTATAACTAATGATGAGCGAGCACTACCATGCTCGGGTGCTCGGTACTCGTAACTAGTGATGAGTGAGCACTACCATGCTCAGGTGCTCGGTACTCGTAACTAGTGCTGAGCGGGCACTACCATGCTCGGGTGCTCAGTACTCGTAACTAGTGCTGAGCGGGCACTACCATGCTCGGGTGCTCGGTACTCGTAACTAGTGATGAGTGAGCACTACCATGCTCAGGTGCTCGGTACTCGTAACTAGTGATGAGCGGACACTACCATGCTCAGGTGCTCGGTATTCGTAACTAGTGATGAGCGGACACTACCATGCTCAGGTGCTCGGTATTTGTAACTAGTGATGAGCGGGCACTACCATGCTCCGGTGCTCGGTACTCGTATCTAGTGATGAGCGGGCACTACCATGCTCGGGTGCTCAGTACTCGTAACTAGTGATGAGCGAGCACTACCATGCTCGGGTGCTCAGTATTTGTAACTAGTGATGAGCGGGCACTACCATGCTCGGGTGCTCAGTACTCATAATGAGCAGTTGGAAGCTCAGTTGGGCGTGACCCGAGTACCCAAGTATAATGGAAGTCCATGGGGAACTTGAGCATTTTTCCAGAAAACCTTTCGGAAAATGGTTGCATTCCCCATTGATTTCCATTATGCTCGGTCCTCGGGCCGGGGTTGCGGGATGCAGGCGTTTGACTTCTGCATCAGGGAGCATGAACCCTCAGTGGAGGCTGCACGGTGCTGCGTGTTGTGATTTTGAAGAGGCCGGCAGTGGTGTCTCAGAGCAGCAAGATGGGCAGTGAGCCCCATAGGGGTGAACAGGCCCCATGACGATCGGGAGGGTTCAGGGTAGGAAAGGGTTAAGGTATATGGCTAGAAGGTTGTATATGGGGCTTTTGGATTGGTGGGAGAAACGGCAAAGGGGATTGCGGGATAGACTGGAAGGGGTGGGGTGTTGCAGGGGGTATAAAGGGGGCTGTGCATAGGTCACTGCCTCTTTTGTCATATAACCAGTGTGTCCCACCTGTGCTGCTGCATCGCTGACATGCAAGATGGTGGCCCTGGCTGCACTGCTGGTGGGACCGCTGAAGTCGTTGGAGTGGCCGCGCTGCGGGAGCAGCTGGCGGCGGTCTGCGGGGCTGGAGCGGTTAGGCCTGCTGCTCCTGCACCCGGGCCTGCGCTGCGCGCTCAGCGGGTGCGACCATCTGAGCGCTACTCCCCCGGCAGGGGGGAGGAGGAACAGAGCTAGGAGCCCCCTCGGGGACCCGTCGGGGCAGCGGAGCCCTCCTTACCTGTCTGGAGGGCACCGGCCACCGGGAGGAATCCTCGCCGGAGATTCCGTGGGCCGGAAGTGGGCGGAGCTTCGGCGAGGCCTACTTCCGGTTTGCGGCCTGCACGGCCCCAGACCGGAGCGACGGCAGCCCCCAGTGAAGTGCTGGCTGGGGGTGGTGCCCGGCGTTATGGAGCGGGAGCGGAGGCCCCCTGCAGGCGGCAGGGCGGCGGTCGGAGAGTGAGGGGCGGCGCAGATCGGAGCGGCAGTCAGAGAGGACCGGGAGCAGGGCCCTGCAGTCCGCAGGGCCGGATGCTCCGGTCAGTGGTAACTGTCCCCCCCCCAGCGGGGATCGGGCTGGGGGGAGTTCCCTGCATACGTCGGGAGCGGCACGGCCTCCCTGCAGTCGGCAGGGAGGGAGACCCTTAAAGTGACTGACATAGGGACGGCGCAGCAGGCAGGAGTGGAGGCAGAAAAGAAAAACGGCGGCTGGACGCCGCGTCGCGGAAAAAGAGGCCCAGCGGGAGACGCCTGGAGAAGCAGGGTGCGGTGACCGTGGGGGTTGACGGCCGCTGGAGGCAGGCTGTCCCCTCGCTGGTCCCCCCCTGAGGACCTCAGCGGCGTTTCTGAAGCCGGCGAGTAAGAAGGACCGGAGAAGGCGGCTGGACTGAGGGAGCGGCAGCAGGACATTCGTGTTACGGCTGCTCCGGATTCGGTTCAGAGGCAGCCCGGTGAGAGGACGACCAATATGTTTGATGTTGTGGGTAGTATGCTGAGTGCGGGTGCGGTCAGTCAGTCGGGGTTACCCGGGGTGGAATTTTGGGGCCGGCTGTTTGGGGGGTGTTGCAGGGGTTGTTGGCTGAACGGTTAGGACAGAGCGGGCCTGGGTCTCCGGCGGGGGGGGCTTGGGTGGGCCCCCTGGTGGGTGTGCTGCCGGGGCGCGAGGTAGGGGCTCAGGAAGCTGTGCTGGCGGTTGTTGCGGGTCAGGCAGACGGCGCGGCGGCTGAGGCGGTGGTTAGCAAGGACGTGGAAAAAGAAAAGGAGGACGAGGTTGCTCGTTTGGACGATAGGGCACAGAGTGAAGTATACGTGTGCTTTGTAAGTCCGTTAGGGGTGCGTTTAAAAAAAAAAAAAAAAAAAAAAAGAGGTGAGGGAGAAGATACGGAAAGGGGAGTATGTGGAAATTTTTCCCTGCTCCCCTTGGAAAAGTTTAATGTGGACAATGTGAAGCCAAGTGACTCCAAGAAGGAAAAGGAGGATGAGGAGAAAAGGAAGTATAGGTTGATCCTGATAATTTTTACTAACTGGCTACAGGCCTTTGCGACCCTAGCCAGGGTGAGTGGGGAAAAAGGAGCCGGAGCATCGTTCCGCCCCTTTTTGATTACATGGACTCGAGCGGCGAGGCATACAGAGTGGATGGTGGTTTAGGCTGGCTGCGATATGAGGAGCAGTTCCGGCAAAGGAAGGCTTTGCGGCCTGGCATCCAGTGGGACCACGAAGATATGTCATTGTGGATACGGTTAATGACGGCCCTGGCTCAGCCCTTTTGATGGGGTGCCGGGAGCCCGGGTGCGAGCCCCGGCGGGTCAGACAAAAAGGGTCATGCTGGCAATTTAATGAGGGGCAATGTAAGTTTGGGACGTCGTGTTGGTTGCAATACGAGTGTTCCGGTTGTGGAAGTTCCCGCTCTTTGGCCAGTTTCAAACAAGGTAAAGGACAGTTACGGGGGGGGGGGGGGAGGTCTGGAGAAGGGGAGGACGCCAGTGTGGGTAAAGGCGATTCCCCCCTATTTAAATAGATATCCTGATGTTCGGGCGGCGGAGCAGTTGGTGACAGGTTTTAAGGAGGGTTTCCGGATTCCGTTTGACTCCGAGGCGCCGGTGTTTCGCCCGGGTAATTTGAGGTCCGCAAAAGAATATCCGGAGGTGGTAGGGAAAAAGCTGTGGCAGGGGGTGGAGTTGTGGAGGATGGCGGGCCTGTTCAAGGACCCGCCATTCTCCAGCGTAAGGATTTTGCCACTTGGGGTGGTACCCGAGAAGGAGCCAAACAAATTTTGGCTCATTCACTGTTTATCTTATCCGGCAGGGTTGTCAGTGAACGATGGGATTTCACCTGAGTTGCCAGCGTTTTGTTTGACACGGCATTGGAGTTAGTGCGGGTAGCCGGGCAGGGGGCCCTGATGGCCAAGGCGGACATGGAAGCAGCTTTTGGTTTACTTTCGGGACATCCAGAGAGTCTGCAGCTTTTAGGGTGCGTGTGGGATGGTGAATACTGAGTGGATAGGTGCCTGCCCAGGGGGGTTGTTCCATTTCATGTGCTTATGTTGAAGTTTTTAGTTCTCCGTGGAATGGGTAGTCGGGGATGTGGCAGGACTCCATTCAGTGATTCACTATTTGGATGATTTCTTTGCATTGGCCCGGCGGGCTCCTTGGTTTGTTCCTTGTGTTATTTACGTTAGAGCGAATAGCGCGAAGCCTGGGTATTCCGTTGGCAAAGGAAAAGGCGGAAGGGCTAGTGACGGCTCAGGGTTTTTGGGCATCGAAATTGATACGGTGGCTATGCCGATTGCCGGTGGGCAAGCTGCGTGATTTGAAGGAGTCAGTGCGGTTTTGTATCAGGTTAAGAAGGTGCGGTTGCGGGATTTGCAGCCAGTGCTTCAAAAATTGATTTTCGCCTGTCGCATTATGCAGATGGGGCGAATAGTTAATAGGTGATTGGTGAGGGCAGCTGCAGGGGTGACAGCCCCGGATCAATTTGTCAGAGTGACAGAGGTGATGAAAGGAGATCTGCTGGTGTGGAATGCGTTTCTCGACCAAGACTATGGAAGAATGTTATGGACGAGCAAGGCATTGTCAAATAGACAGCTGGAGTTATTTACAGACGCGGCGGGGGTGTCGGATTTTGGGGCAATTTTTCAAACACATTGGTGTGTTGGGACATGGCCACGGCTTTGGGTGAAAAAGGGGCTGCTAAAGAATCTCGCGCTGCTGGATCTGTTTCCCATCATAGTGGCAGAGGAGTCGTGGGGCCCCTAATTTGGAGGCAAGAAGCTTTGCATGCATTGTGATAACGTGGCGGTGGTGCATTCTATCACTTCACTGCCGGCTAATTCACCTCCGGTGTGGGGTACTTGAGGCCTCTGGTGTTGTGTTGCTTGGCGCTAAACATTTGTGTGGTGGCGCGGTATGTGCCCGGGGTTCAAAATGAGGTGGCCGATGCGCTATCTCGGTTTCAGTTTCACAGGTTCCGGCGACTGGTGCCGGGAGCAGACGAGGATGGAAACTATGCCCGGAAGGGCTGTGGGACCTGGCGTCTGTGTAGCACTTGAGGGAATTAGGAGATCGGGGGCCAAGGCTGCTTGTTGCCGATACCGGTCGGTGTGGCAGGAATGGGTGGAGTTGGTGAAGGCGGATTTTATGGAGCCTGGTTAAATGGGACGAGTGTTGGGGGTTTGGTCGTTGTTTAGTGGGATTTTCAGCAGGTCGGTCTGTTTCGGTTATAGGTTACGAGTTGGCGGGGTGGGCTTTCTTGTTTAAAAAAATGCAAGGGGTTCGGGACACAACAAAGGATTTTCTGGAGCGGCAGGCGTTGAGGGGTTTTCGAAAGCAGTCACGGGACACAAGGCGGCCTATAACATTCCCATTGTTGGTTCGTTTGGTGGGGTGTTTGGGGGGATATATGCTCGTCTCCTTATGAAGGAGCCTTGTTCACGGTTGCTGTTGTATTGGCGTTCTTTGGGGCCTTTCGCATTGGAGAATTGGTTAGCCCGGCTAGGCAAGCTGTAGGCGGACTGTTGATGGAGGATGTGAGGCTTGGGATGGATAGAGTGGAATGCCGGCTACGGTTTTCAAAGACGGATCGGGTGGGCCGTGGACGCCTGGTGGTGCTGTTTGAATTTCCAGGGCACCAGCGATGCCCGGTGGTACAGGTGACAGAGTTTTTGAAGGTGCGGGGTGGTTACCCCGGTGTTTTTCCTTAGGCATGTGGATGGATCCGCTTTATAACGATTCCAGTTTATCACAGTGCTGAAGACGGCTTTAGTACGGGGGGTAAGGAGCCAAGGGATTACGGGTCCCACTCCTTCCGGATTGGGGCAGCGCATGAAGCCGCTAGGTGGGGGCTGAGTGAGGATTGGATTTGGCGGATTGGGAGATGGTGGGGAGCTTTGCGGACGGATGTTGGTCAGGATGGTCGCCAGCTCGGAGTGGCGATGATGGAAGCCCGTCTGAAATGGCTCAGAATTTGGGGCAGGACCTGGGGGAGAGTTCGCCCTGAGGTGGCGTATTATAGCCGTATTGATCGGGAACCGGATGTGTTAATTCAGCATGTGGGAAGGAATGACCTTGGAGTGAGGGCGGCGAGAGAGTTGGAAAGGGATGTCAGGTTTGACTTGTTGCATTTGTGGAAGGTGTTCCCTGGATTTTGACTGTAGAGTCCGATATCATAGCCGGAGACAGTGGCGTTTCGCGAGGTCGGGGGATTGAATTAACAGGGCCCGGGTAAAAAATTGAACCGGGCAATTGGCAGGTTCATAGCGCGAAATGGGGGATTGGTGGTCCGACATAGAGAGCTGGAGGAGTCCACCAAGCAGTATTTGAGGCGAGATGGGGTCCATCTCACGGACATAGGTTTGGATTTGTGGATGTTGGGTTTGTGGGATGGCTTAGAGCAAGCAATGGGGGTGTGGAGGGCCCGGGCCAAGTAAGGTGTCACTTGGCCGGTCTGTGGCGGGGTGATAGGTCCGTTCAGAGAGGTTGGGGGTACCGACAGTCGGTTTGTTGGTATGAAGCCACTCAGGGGGACTGGCTTCGGTTTGGATGGGAGCTTGTGGGCGGAGGTCCTGCAGGTTCTCGGGAGGGGTAATTAACGATGGAACGTTATTACCCCACACCTCGGGTCGGTTGGTCACGGCCGAGGTGGTCCTCTGGGCCGGTTGGAGGTTACGGCCGGGGGATAGGAATGATGGTTGGCCTCTCGGACGGATCTATCAGGTGTGGTTTGTGGAGAATAAGTATATATGTACAGGTTATGTGTCATCAATGGGTGGCATGTTGAGCCACGAGTTTGGGTACATATATACTGTTAAAGCTGTGGCCATTCGTGCAATAAAGTCGTAGTCTGTGTCGTTATTTCAGGTACAGTTGGTAAGGGGAAGTTTTACATTGGAGACCCGCTTATCCCTATAGATACGTCATGTCTGTGCAGCAGGAGGTGGAGGAGCTGCTGAAGCAGGTGCAGCAGTGCAGGGGCCGGCCGAGGTCACTGCACAGACCACGAGGGTGCGCTGCTGCTCTCTGTTATCTGCTAATATATACACACACACGTGGCCAATTCATTGACATCGCCTGCGCCAACCGCTGCACGCTGCTGCTCTGTCAGCATTGAACAAGATATCTTCACATTTCGGATGATCTATTGTCATTGTGTGATGGTCTAATTATAGGAGTTGCCCACAATGGCTGCCTGATGACCACAACACACGGGGCGCAGTGCATGTGGTATTTGAAGAGGAAGCATTTCCCTTTCATTATCCCGATGCCTGTGTATTGTCAGCTTTGTTTTATTTAATTGCATTTTATTCACTTGTTACACGCCTTCCGTATGTTAATGAATTGTCAGAATCACATGATGGAGTCTGGGAAAGTATATGGACTCCATGCTGTATTCCCATCTGTGGTCCTCCATGCTAGGACTAGTGCCTGGTAATGTATCCGAGCACACACATGCATAATGCAGCCTCACCGAGAGTGCAGAGGTTTCCACTCCTGATTTTGCATTGTGTTTCCTTTGACCTGAGATTGAAGGTCATTTGTTACATACAATGCCCGACACACACTTTTAAAAAGTACAACTTTTCTGTAGTCATGTGTTACATTGACTGGAAGGCTACTTTACACACTGCGATATCGGTCCCGATATCGCTAGTGTGGGTACCCACCCCCATCTGTTGCGCGACACGGGCAAATCGCTGCCCGTGCCGCACAACAGCCATCACACATACTTACCTGTCCGGCAACGTCGCTGTGACGGGCGAACCGCCTCCTTTCTAAGGAGGCGGTCCGTGCGGCGTCACAGCGACGTCACTGAAGCGTCACTAAACCGCCACCCAATAGCAGCGGAGGGGCGGAGATGAGCGGGACGTAACATCCCGCCCACCTCCTTCCTTCCTCATAGCGGCCGGGAGGCAGGTAAGGGGAGCTTCCTCGTTCCTGCGGCGTCACACGCAGCGATGTGTGCTGCCGCAGAAATGAGGAACAACTTCGTTACTGCTGCTGTAACGATTTTTAAGAATGGACCCCCATGTCGCCGATTAGCGATTTTGCACGTTTTTGCAACGATGCAAAATCGCTAATCGGTGTCACACGCAACGGCATCGCTAATGCGGCCGGATGTGCGTCACAAATTCCGTGACCCCAACGACTCCGCATTAGCGATGTCGCAGCGTGTAAAGCCCGCTTAAGAGTCTGTCACTTGAGGATACAACTTTTCACTGTGCTACTCGGATGTTGTTGCAAAACTATGGCAGAAAAATTCTATTTTTTTTATTCTTAAAGGGAACCTGTCACCAGATTTTGTGCCTATAAGCTGCGGTCACCACCAGCGAGCTCTTATATACAGGATTCTAACATGCTGTATATAAGAGCCCAGGCCGCTGTGCATAATGTAAAAATCACTTTATATACTCACCTAAGGGGCAGTGCAGACTGGTCAGATGGATGTCCCCGTTCTCCGGTACCGGCGCCTCCTCTTTCGGCCATCTTTGTCCTCCTTCTTCTGAAGCCTGGGTACATGCCGCGTCCTACGTCATCCACACTAGCCAGCATTGAGGTCTCGCACAGGCGCACTTTGAGCTGCCCTGAGTAGGGCAGATCAAAGTATTGTAATGCGCCTGCGCTGGACTTCAATGCCGGCGCGTGTGCATGACATAGGACACCTCATGCACATAGGCTTCAGAAGAAGGACAAAGATGGCCGAAAGAGGAGGCGCTGGTACCAGAGAACGGAAACACCCATCCGACCAGTCTGCACCGCACTACCCCTTAGGTGAGTATTATAAAGTGACTTATGTTCTACACAGTGGCCTGGGCTCTTATATACAGAATGTTAGAATGCTGTATATAAGGGCCCGGTGGTGGTGGCCGCAGCTTAGTCTACAAATCTGGTGACTGGTTCCCTTTAAGCTTTTATGGTCCACAGTGTAAGCTCCACCGTGGATCTCCAGAATGGTTGAAGTCGGGTATGTAAAATCTTCAAAGATGGCCGCCTTTTGTTTAACCATAAACCTTGAAGCTCGGGCCCCATTGTGTAGTGTATATTTGCACATATCATTCAGGTTGCTTGTGTTTAAAGGCCCCGTCACACTAAGCAACATCGCTAGCAACATCGCTGCTAACGAACAACTTTTGTGACGTAGCAGCGATGTTGCTGTGTGTGACATCCAGCAACAACCTGGCCCCTGCTGTGAGGTCGCTGATTGTTGCTGAATGTCCTGGGCCATTTTTTAGTTGTTGCTGTCCCGCTGTGAAGCACAGATCGCTATGTGTGACAGCGAGACAGCAACAACTAAATGTGCAGGCAGCAGGAGCCGGCTTCTGCGGAGGCTGGTAACCAATGTAAACATCGGCTAACCAAGAAGCCCTGTCCTTGGTTACCCGATATTTACCTTTGTTACCAGCCTCCGCCGCTCTCACGCTGCCAGTGCCGGCTCCTGCTTTGTGCACATGTAGCTGCAGCACACATCGGGTTAATTAACCCGATGTGTGCTGTAACTAGGAGAGCAAGGAGCCAGCGCTAAGCATTGTGCGCTGCTCCCTGCTCTGTGCACATTTAGCTGCAGCACACATCGGGTAATTAACCCGATGTGTGCTGTAACTAGGAGAGCAGGGAACCAGCGCTCAGTGTGCGCTGCTCCCTGCTCTCTGCACGTGTAGCTGCGTGCGCTGGTAACCAAGGTAAATATCGGGTTGGTTACCTGATATTTACCTTAGTTACCAAGCGCAGCATCTTCCACGCGGCGCTGGGGGCTGGTCACTGGTTGCTGGTGAGCTCACCAGCAACTCGTGTAGCGACGCTCCAGCGATCCCTGCCAGGTCAGGTTGCTGGTGGGATCGCTGGAGCGTCGCAGTGTGACATCTCACCAGCAACCTCCTAGCAACTTACCAGCGATCCCTATCGTTGTTGGGATCGCTGGTAAGTTGTTTAGTGTGACTGGACCTTAAGAGTTTTGCGCTTCCGAAGAGCTGTTCTGCTTCACAGTGTAGTCCGCTTGGTCGATCTGCAGCCGTCCCCCTTCTCCTCTCCTTCATGCTTCACATGCAGGGTGCAGTAACTCATCAGGTACATGACTGCTGAGCAGAGCAATCCTCACCAGATTATTGGGATGTCACGTCGTAAAGTCCTGTTTTAATATATCTAGATAATGTTAAAATTTATAGGATATATCCTGGAACAAAAAGAGGGTCTGTGTTTGTTTTTTTTACATTGCTTCAGAAATGACCACTCTTATCTATTGTTTCTAGAATTAATATTCAGCCTTCATCACCAATTGACACGTTAAATGGTTGTTGCAAAAATATGATGTTATTCCCTCTCCATAGGATAGGTGATGAATTACTCATCACTGGAGAACTGCAGAGTCTTTTCTTGAAACTTTGCATGCTGAACATCCACTTGATTGTTCCTGGAACTGCTGGAAATAGTAGAGTGCTGCTGTTTGCTATTTCCAGCAGTCCCATAGTTAATAAATGGAGTGGAGGTGAAGCTTGTGAAACTCTGCTCTTTTTAACCCTTGTCTGGTACCTTGGGGTCAACATGAGCCAACCCTCTATAGAACAGAGCATAAATTACTCTAAGTAGGACAGTTTATCATCTTTACTAAATGTCCTCGAATCAAACAAGTTTTCTCACCATGAGGTTATCTGTGCCAAAAATATTACTTCCTTGCTCTGCAGGGGCCCCACCACTAGCAATCATCGTAATTAGTATGTTCTAGAGATATCACGTAATATTCGTGGCTATGTGAAAAGACAACTGCTACTCGATTTGGGCTGTATGACTGTAATCCTTCTGCCTATTCTTTTGAGGACTCTTATCGGTCCCTGCTTGCCCGATATTGACTGGTGCACCTGCAGTTATGACCAGTTTGTAGCTATGAATCAAGCCTGGAAAGTCCTGGATTCATCCCTAGAAGTAGTTTGTGATGTAGAAATGTGATTACATTGAACTTGATGATAATGAATTTATATTTTGGATTCAATTTGATTTATTGTATATATTTTCTTTCTTTACAGCAATGGTACAAGCAGGAAGAGCTTATTATGACGGAGTGGCCAAGATCGGAGAAATGTCCAGAGTCTCTCCAGTCTCTAAGGACCTGGGTACGTTATGTACGACAGCTAACTATTGCCCGTGTTCATGTCGGAAGTGGGTCTTGTTCCTGGTGATTGTACCCACTTGATCTCTTCTGCACTCAAATCGGTCTAAAAATCTATACATACCCATCCGTAGCCTTGATACGGCTCCCTGCATAGTATTACATAGGTCTATTGAAATAAGTGGCCAGTCCACCAGAGTGCGAGCCATCGTTTGTTAGAGCTCTTGCCTCAATGGCTGATAGGCTTCTATGCATCCTGATTGAACTCCTATTATGAGTAAACACCTTTTTAAAGTGAATTTGTCAGCATTGTGATGACCATAAACTGCTGCACAAGAGCTAGGAAAACGCATCAGGTCTACTGATGAGTGGGCACTACCATGCTCGGGTGCTCGGTATTTGTAACTAGTGATCACCGGGCACTACCATGCTCGGGTACTCGGTATTTGTAACTAGTGATGAGCAGGCACTACCATACTCGGGTGCTCATTACTGGTAACTAGTGATCACCGGGCACTACCATGCTCGGGTGCTCTGTACTGGTAACTAGTGATGAGCGGGCACTACCATGCTCGGGTGCTCTGTACTGGTAACTAGTGATAAGCAAGCACTACCATGCTCAGGTGCTCTGTACTCGTAACTAGTGATGAGCGGGCACTACCATGCTCAGGTGCTCAGTACTCGTAACTAGTGATGAGTGAGCACTACCATGCTCAGGTGCTCTGTACTCGTAACTAGTGATGAGCGGGCACTACCATGCTCAGGTGCTCTGTACTCGTATCTAGTGATGAGCGGGCACTACCATGCTCAGGTGCTCTGTACTCATAACTAGTGATGATTGGGCACTACCATGCTCAGGTGCTCGGTACTCGTAACTAGTGATGAGTGAGCACTACCATGCTCAGGTGCTCTGTACTCCTAACTAGTGATGATTGGGCACTACCATGCTCGGGTGCTCAGTACTCGTAACTAGTGATGAGCAGGCACTACCATGCTCAGGTGCTCAGTACTGGTAACTAGTGATGAGCGGGCACTACCATGCTCAGGTGCTCGGTACTCGTAACTAGTGATGAGCGGGCACTACCATGCTCAGGTGCTCGGTACTCGTAACTAGTGATGAGCGGGCACTACCATGCTCAGGTGCTCGGTACTCGTAACTAGTGATGAGCGGGCACTACCATGCTCAGGTGCTCGGTACTCGTAACTAGTGATGAGCGGGCACTACCATGCTCAGTTGCTCGGTACTCGTAACTAGTGATGAGCGGGCACTACCATGCTCACGTGCTCGGTACTCGTAACTAGTGATGAGCGGGCACTACCATGCTCAGTACTCGTAACTAGTGATGAGCGGGCACTACCATGCTCAGGTACGCGTAACCAGCAGTTGGATGCTCGAATGGGCGCAATTTATGTACACAAGTATAATGGACGTTAATGGAGGACTCGAGCATTTTTCTGGGAAATCTTCCAGAAGAATGCTTGACTTCCATTATACTTGAGATGTGCCGCATCCAAATACTTGTTACGAGTCCAGAGCATGGTAGTGCTCACTCAACACTAATTAGGTCATAGCTTCCATGTTTAGCAGCAGTAATGAAGCAACTTCTGCAAATTAATTTGCAAATGTCCAAAGAGCGGGTTTTTTTTTTTTTGGTTTTTTTATTTTTAGCAGGAACGTGTCCTCCAATCTTGACAATAACCACTCCCATCTTGACTTGATTGACATCTCTTTGCTGAAAATATTGGGTGATATAAGAGGCATTATAAATGTTAATCATGCCCAAATGTGTCACGCTAGGTACCGTGAAATACAAAGCGAAAGGGAAGGGACGAGAAACTCTGTTTCTAGGGAAAGGGAAGATGGTGACCCCTGACCAAACCTACTGCTGGTCCCTGGGGTCCCACCCCACCCTATATAGGTTCCGCACCTATGTGCCGAGCCGGATACCTGACCCTAGGTGTCCATAGTGCTGGGCTCTAAATAAGTAACTGGTGGGATGAGCTCTTCGTCAACCCCTGTTAAACATTAGAGAAGTCACAACGAGGACACACAGGAGATATTGCATGAACTACTTATCCACAGATGACTCAGGTAGACGTTCAGCAAAGTAACAGCAACTACACCTCAGCTGAGAACAAGCCACCTGCTTGCATCCAGAGCTTGAATGAACTGAATAATATCATCAGCACCAGTCTAGGGAAGATGGGAGCATTTTAAGCACCGAGAAAATACTGTTGATCAGCAGCTGGGTGGAAGTTTAGCTCCCCTGGGTTTTAAAAGGGAAGAGATGAAAATCCGGCAGGAAAGCTACCTAGTAGAATGTATACTCACAGCAGGAACAATGGAAAGTCAGGGAGCATTTTGTTCAGCCAAACGCTATGACCTTCTATGGCCAGAAACCGTGTGACTGTCTGACACCTGTGACAAGGGGTTATTGTTTTTGTTGAGATTGCAGGACACTTGCCTGTTGGAAAAATATCCAGCACACTGGCGGACACAGACAAAAGATCGCCCCTGTGCAAGAACAGTATATGGGCACCTTGCAACCCAAGAACTTGTTATAAGCACAATTCCACCTGCTGTGGAGGTGGTGGTGGCCCCTTACCTCTTGGGCCCCTGTGCGGCTGCACATGTTGCACCAGTATGTCCGCCCCTGGTCCAGTGGACACTTGGAAACTAGTTTGCAAAAACCATGTTTTGCTATTGCTCCTGTCTGAATTGTCTGTCTAGCCCCTATAGAACTATTTAGGATTAGGGATGATCGAATACCTCAAATATTCGGCTTCACAAATATTTGAGGTCGCCGCTATTCGACTATTCACGAATATTCGATGCACAATGTAAGTCTATGGGGAAACCCGAATAACAACTATTCGGAACTATTCGGGCTTCCCATAGACTTGCATTGCGCATCGGATATTCGCATAGCAGCAACCTATTCATCGGATATTCGCATAGCGGCGACCTATTCATCGGATATTCGCATAGCAGCAACCTATTCAACGGATATTCGCATAGCGGCGACCTATTCAACGGATATTCGAATAGCGGCAACCTATTCAACGGATATTCGCATAGCAGCAACCTATTCATCGGATATTCGCATAGCAGCAACCTATTCATCGGATATTCGCATAGCAGCAACCTATTCAACAGATATTCGCATAGCGGCGACCTATTCAACGGATATTCGCATAGCAGCAACCTATTCAACGGATATTCGCATAGCAGCAACCTATTCAACGGATATTCGCATAGCGGCGACCTATGTATTGGATATTCGCGAAGCCGAATATTTGAGGTATTCAGTCATCCCTATTTAGGAAGTATATAATTGATGACCAGCTTCCTACAAACCTTGATAGAATTTATAGACGTCCATCTGATCATATTATAACTCCTAGGTACTGTTCTGGCTTAAGGTGTGGCTGAGAGCAAACACAATAGTGCAAACATTAGGAGACCGTATATCTCTGTTTGCTGGGTTCTGTAAAGTCAGTCGAAAAGAGCCGTACATTTATCACATGGCTGAAAAATACAATCCAAAGTTATATATGAGGATCAGTCAGAGAATTAGACCCTGTATGATTAGACTCGGCTGCTGCTGAGGGTATATATGGTCTGCAGCCGCTTCCCATAGGAGTAAATGAAGCTGGACCTATAGCCTTAGGCCAGAGTCACACTTGCTAGTAACTTGCGCGAGTCTGGCATCGCATCACCCGGCACGGCCACACATTCTCTTCACAGGAGCGGGTTGGTTGCATGTATCTCTATGCTGCTGAGATGCTCACCTCCAGAGAGTGCGTGGCCGTGCCGGGTGATGCGATGCGAGACTCTCGCGAGTTACTAGCAAGTGTGTCTCCTGCCTTAGATCACTTTTTATCCTTCGCTGTCGTTTCTGGAGACAGCCCTTTTTAAAGGTTTTTTTCTATTACCAAGTTTGTTTCTCCCTCATCTGAGAAAAGCATGTTGAAAGAACAGAGACCTTTATTCCAGGTATTTGTCACTGGGCTACTTCCAGCAGTTTTGATTAAAAATACAGTTTTATCAGCAGGCGATTATCACTAGAGGATGAGTAAACCTGTTATGTTGTCCAACCATGCCTCCACCACTGAATTGGCAGCTTTCTGCCTATGCACAGTGCACACAGAAAGCTGCCAATCAGTGGTGGTGGGTGGAGTTATACAGGAATTTGGTAGATCTGCAGCAAACAGAATAGGGATTTTATACAAACTGCAGCCCCATAAGTGACACATTGTTGGAATCGAGGTCTCTGCCGCTAACATCATGCTGCTTTTAGATGGAGTAATAGATTCCTTTTAGCTGAACATTTTATAAATAATTGATAGGTAGACTGATCGGATGATGTAGTCTCACAAATTAAAGGTCCCAGTGTCCATTATTGGGAAATACGTTCTCTACGGAGGAGTTACAGTCCGTCCATAAATAGCAAAAAAGAGGAGACATGTATGAGATCTGATATTAATGATATATAATCCTAAAATGGTGCCGTGAGGAGTGTTCTGGTATCGATCTCATGATATGCGGCTCCTGGCACATTTCACATAGGCCTCATTCACACTTCAGTATTCTGCAAGAGTATTTGTAAGCCAAAACCAGAAATGGATCCTAAACAATGAGACCCTTAATGGAAGAATTTGTACTCCATTTGTATTTTGGACCTAAAATAATGACCAAAATACAGACGTGGAGATGGAGGCCCAGACCACCACCACTATTACCACTACCTGTAGTTTTGCTTCACACTAAATATTTGAACATTTCTAACTAATAGAACAGAGCTGTGAAAAGACTTTCATGTATAAAGTGTCAAAATGTGACAACACTTATCAAACTTTTTCTGGATATCTATCTTTACAAAACAAGCCTGGCAGTGAATGCCACTAGATAGGGCCCCAACCTTTCTGGTCTTGAGAACCACATCCAACTATGAGTGAGGTTCGTGAGCCATTTCTAGCTCTGAGCGAGGTTCGTGAGCCATTTCTAGCTCTGAGCGAGGTTCGTGAGCCATTTCTAGCTCTGAGCGAGGTTCGTGAGCCATTTCTAGCTCTGAGCGAGGTTCGTGAGCCATTTCTAGCTCTGAGCGAGGTTCGTGAGCCATTTCTAGCTCTGAGCGAGGTTCGTGAGCCATATCTAGCTCTTGAGCGAGGCTCGTGACCCATTTGCAGCTCTGAGCGAGGCTCGTGACCCATTTGCAGCTCTGAGCGAGGCTCGTGACCCATTTGCAGCTCTGAGCGAGGCTCGTGACCCATTTGCAGCTCTGAGCGAGGCTCGTGACCCATTTGCAGCTCTGAGCGAGGCTCGTGACCCATTTGCAGCTCTGAGCGAGGCTCGTGACCCATTTGCAGCTCTGAGCGAGGCTCGTGACCCATTTGCAGCTCTGAGCGAGGCTCGTGACCCATTTGCAGCTCTGAGCGAGGCTCGTGACCCATTTGCAGCTCTGAGCGAGGCTCGTGACCCATTTGCAGCTCTGAGCGAGGCTCGTGAGCCCCGGGCAGATCTGAGCGAGGCTCGTGAGCCATTTCTAGCTCTGAGCGAGGTTCGTGAGCCATTTCTAGCTCTGAGCGAGGTTCGTGAGCCATTTCTAGCTCTGAGCGAGGTTCGTGAGCCATTTCTAGCTCTGAGCGAGGCTCGTGACCCATTTGCAGCTCTGAGCGAGGCTCGTGACCCATTTGCAGCTCTGAGCGAGGCTCGTGACCCATTTGCAGCTCTGAGCGAGGCTCGTGACCCATTTGCAGCTCTGAGCGAGGCTCGTGACCCATTTGCAGCTCTGAGCGAGGCTCGTGAGCCCCGGGCAGCTCTGAGCGAGGCTTATCGCAGTAACACTCAGAACCCCCTTTACCAGTAAAATGGCAGCAAAAGCTTCTCCACAGAAATAACACCTAGGTGTAATACCAAAATCTAGGGGTTCCTACCTTAACCCCATTCAGATCTGCTCTTCTAGGTGGAGCTAATCAAAGTCACCATCTTGAGACCTCCTCTTCATAGCGGTTTCATCGGTGTTTCTACACCAAGCTTGAAACAGCCTCAAGCCACACATCACTGGTCTGTGAGCCACATGTGGCTCCCGAGCTTACAGGTTGGGGACCCCTAAAATAGGGGATCGTGGGTTACTGAAGCTTCCCATTGACCAGATACCATTTGCAAACAAAGACCGCTAAAGCATGAGCTCCTTTTCTGTCCTTGACAAACACATTGGCCTCAGCTGTTCCAAGCTATAGACGTCCGGCATAATGACTGATTTTTCTATAGAAGGATTAAGTCGGTCGGTGTACAACTATACATACAGGCAGGCTTGTTCTATAGGCTTAGCACAACTTCATAATCTGCTTTTGTGATTTTCTACATGAAAGGGAGGTGAATGAACATGCGATTTAGGTTCTTTCTCGTGTTTGATCCTTGCACATACAGCATGTAATTGGATGGTGGAGACGTCCTCATAATTAGATATAATCATATAAAATTTGTAGGTGTATGGTCCAGGCCCATATACCTGGAGAAACAGTTTGGGTTACAGCACCAAGAATCCAATTACGTTTGTATATATTTGTTTGGCTTTTTTCTAAAGGTCTTCAGCTCAATCTCGATCCATGGAAACTTGCTGGATGCTCTGTAGGAAGATTGATCTTGTGCAAGCCTGGATAAGTCCACCAGGGTCTTCTGACTTTTTCTTGAGTGTATCAAGCTACCATGTTGCTGTTCTTCCTCTTCGCCTTGTTCCTTCTATTCTTCCGACCATGATGACCTTCTCCAGTGATTGCTCTCTTCACATGATGTGTCCAAAATAGGCAAGTCATAGTTTGGTGATCCTTGCTTCGAGTGACATGTCCGGCTTGATTTGTTCCAAAATTGATCTGTTTGTTCTTCTTGCCATCTATAATATTGATATCACCCTTCTCCAGCACCACATTTTGAAGGCGTTATGTCGTCTTCTGTCTTTTTTCTTTATCGTCAAGGTTTTGAATCCATATGTTACTAAAGAAAAGATCAGACTATGTACGAACAGTGTCTTCGTAAACGTCCTTCGATTTGAGGACCTTGTTCAGTAACTTCATTGTTGATTTGCCTATAGCTATTCTCTGACTTCCGGTGTCGTCACTGCATCTTGAGTAATCATTGATACAATGGCGCGGTACTGTTGATCAATTGTTAGGTGTCGTCTTGGTCTCATGATGGCAACGTGTGAACAAACACAATGAGGAGGACTGTTTAATGTTCTAATTGAACCCCGAAAATTATTGGGTTTCAGTCAGTTTTTCTGATTTGATCCCATCTCTTTTGAGACGTGGGCCACAATTTGTGCTGTTTAAGTCTCTGTTGTTGGACAACTACCTACAGCAGCCCACGCAATTAAAGGGAACTGCTCATCAGTTTTTGCCTCCTCCTAAAGAATTCCCATTATGATCTAGAAGAGTTCATGTAAAGACCTCTCTAAACCTATGTCTGTCCCCAATCACACAGCACACTTTTAACAAAAGTATTTTAAAATCCTGCTTCATATGTAATATGATCTGATGTAGCTGAATTTCCATTTCTAACCCATCTTTTACCGATTTGTCCTGGACTGAAGCGAGAGGTACATGCACTAAAGTTAGATCCCAACTCATAGCCACCATGTGGAGAGGAATCTGGATTTCAATCTTGGAAAGATGGGCTGGGTTAAAGATGACAATGACAGACCATTCCAAGCAGAATATCTGTCCATCGGTCACTTCAAGGGGTTGTCCACTATTAGGACAACCCCTGATATCATATGTTTCCCCCAGGTAAAATAATAAAGCCTATACTCTCCTCCCGTACCGATCCCGTTACAGTGCTGGTGTGACTCACGTGGGGTCATGATGTCACATGAGCCCTGCATCCAATCAGCGTCATCTTCCTTCTCCCCACCTTTCCAACCAAACGAACAATCAACAGGAAGTGAGTGCAGCCACATTACTCACTTCCTGTTGATTAACTTGTTTTGTCCAAAGGCGGGGAGATGTGTGGACTCAGAAGGGGTTGTCATAGTAGTGGACAACCCCTTTAAGGCCTCATATATACATATGGCCCCGAACATTATAACATTTACATTTTGTAAAGTATTCTACTGATGAAAAACAGGCATATATTTAGGAAGATTTTGACATGACTAAGAACAGGGAATACTTTAGAGGACATGGAACACCAATTCCTCTCTGTGTTCAGTGTTGTAATAGTAAGTTGGCTCCATAGATGGTTTATTTATTGAGCCTTTTTATGTAATTTGTTTAGGTATCGTTATAGTTGGATCTCGGCGTGTTGATAGCCTTCTCGATTACTGATAGGCGGTGCTCATAGAATATCATGGAGGAGATGAAGAAGTCAAGTTCGGATACGTGACTTTTTCGTCTTCTCCATTGTTTACTTATCACCTGGTAGCCGGCCTAGGATGTCCAAGCACCACATCCATAACCATATTGTCCGGTGTGCTGTTAATCATCTTGGTTTTGGCTTTTACAATATACTTGTGCAGTAAAATGGCTTCTGGTAATGTAATCTATAATTTCTTAATGCACAAATGAGCAATTGATGGTTCCAGTGCCTCCGGTATACAAGTACAGTAGATGAATCAGCGTCTTAGGACTGATCCCTCGGTAGTGAAGCATGAGAACTCTTCGAGACACTCTCATCAATGTTACCTTTCTACAGCTAAATTGAGCAGAAGATGAGTTCTTGGGTACAAAACCGGTATCTCTAGTGAGATGAGCCAAGATATGTGACATGTAGCCTGCCAAGATTGTAAATCACGCTGTAAGGCTCTGTGCGCACTGGGAAATGAAATTTTCCTTGCGTAAATTCCGCATGCTCTCAAAGATTACCGCACCCGCGGTAAAAAAACGCGGGAAACCGCACCCGAAAACCGCATGCGGTTTGCCGCGGTTTTACCGCGGTATTGTTCGCGGTATTGCCGCGGTTTTGCCGCGTGCGGGTTGGGATGTGCTTTATTGCATTCAATGCAATAAAGCACATTGAAGAAAAAAAAAAAAAATACATTTAATTCTGATAGTAGATAGACAGAAGAATAGATAGAGGGATAGATAGATAGATAGACAGACAGATAGATAGAGGGATAGATAGAGGACAGATCGCTGCATTTCCCACGGTCGGCAGTGAGTTCACATTACCGGCCGTGGGAAATGACCGGTAATTACCTCTGCTGTCTGCTGCTTTCATTCAGCGCTGTGTCTGTGACAGTCGCGGCTGGATGTAATCAGCGCAGGACCTGTGGATTATGCAGGACCCTGTGGATTACGCCGGAGCTTTGTTTGGGGGGGGTTAATAAAATGGTGAACGAGGCTTGTTGGTTTTATTTAAAATAAAGGATTTTTCGGTGTCTGTGTGTTTTTTTCACTTTACTTACGGGTTGATCATGTCAGCTGTCACATAGACGCTGCCATGATCAAGCCTGGGGTTAATGGCGGTGGTCCCCCATCACCATTAACCCCTTGTATTACCTTGCCACCACTGCTACACGGTGGCAAGAAGAGCCGAGGACACTCCCGGTGCTGCCGCATAATGCATGCGACAGTCCCGGGGCAGCTGCGGCTGATATTCTCGGCTGCCGGAGGGGGAGTGAGGCGGGGGACATTAACCCTGCCCCTCTCCCTCCCCAGCCTGAGAATACCGGGCCGCCGCTGTGTGCTTACCTCGGCTGGAAGGTAAATATGCAGCGGAGCCCACGTTCTTTGTTCTCTATATTTCCGTTTTCTTTCTATGTGTGTTCTATGTGTCTGTGTCTAATGTGTTCTGTGTCTGTGATGTCTGTGTGTGTGTCTGTGTGTGTCTGTGTGTGTGTGTGTGTGTGTGTGTGTGTGTGTCTGTGTGTGTGTGTGTCTGTGTGATGTGTGTGTTTACTCTGCACGGCTTCCTCTTCCTGTAATGACATCACTTCCCTGCAAAACCGCAGACAGGCGATGTACATTACCGGAGGTAAACCGCGAAATACCGCAGGGAATAACGCAGGAAAACGCAGTGAACCGCACAGAATTTGCTGCCTGCGTTATTCCCTGCGGGATTTCATGATTAACATTGGAGTCAATGGAGTGAAATCCCACAGCGATGTGCGGAAAAGAAGTGACATGCACTTGTTTTTGCTGCGGGATTCCCGCAGCAAAACATGCAGCTGTCAAATTCCGCCCAGTGCGCACAGGATTTTTTTTCTCCATAGGATTTGCTGGTGATTCACTGCAGAGATGTTATGAACATTTTCTGCAGCGAAACATGCAGCAAATCCGCGGAAAATCCGCGGCAAAATCCGGTAAGTGCGCACATAGCCTTAAGCTCAACCCAGTCACTCGATCCTAAAGCCGTGCAGCCACCAACAATAGGCAAGTTACTTCTAATGTGACTTTTAGGACGTGGCTTCAAGTCTTCTTGGCATATTGCATCTAATCAGTGTCAGTGTGATCGCATTGTGGCACGTGACATAACACAACTATGGCGGCAATGTTGCCAAAAGATCAAACCTGCTGCTTTTCGGGGGGGGGTCCACTCCAAGACGCTCTTGACTTTGTCATAAATGAACCACCAATTTTTTGGTCATGAGATTTGATAGGGTTTTTTAACATACAGAATTAGTTCTGAAGAAGCCATTGGAGTTAGATTTGTAATTTTTGCTTTAAGATGAATTTATTATAGTGGTAACTAATCATATCGGGGACAGACACGCTGCTTTTGTCGCTAATTCAGCCACAGATTGGCCCATAGGGGTCCCACACATGTTGCTGTGATCATTTCACTTTCTCTGTGTGATTCCTTTTCTCCTACTTGAGACGACGGAGTGTAGGACATACTGCATCTCTGTACTCAGCTTTTTGTTAAAGTGAACCTGTTATCAGTTTCATACTGCTGGCTTTGCCCCACCCCGTTCCAGTTAATTGGCAGGTCTCTCCCTATGTACACACATGGGAGGTAAATTATATTCTTCTTTACAGGCATATTGTTCTGGTACATAGAAGTACACCTCTATATACCAGTTTGGTAGGAGTGAAAAAAGTCTTTTTTCTTTCAAACATTATAATGCACAATGGCTTGTTCACACGCTTTTTAGGCTTTTTTTATTATCATGTTTAATTTCAAATCTGGACAACACTGAAAATTTTCTGCAAAAAAACAATGTTGTCCAGAAAAACGCACATTTTGAAGAGTTTCCACTTTTATTTTCATTTGAATCAGGGAAAACTGCTGAAAAAATCAGCACCCAACAACACTACCGAAAGTTGTTTTTTTTTGTTTTTTTTTTTTAGGTTTTGTGTATACTATGTTACATTTTTTATGTATGTTTACTATGAGTACAGATTTGTACCTGAACCAATTTATACTGGTAGACTCGCTGTGGCCTTTATATTCTGGGTCTGTGCCCAGCTTTCTGGATTATTGTAGATGGATCTCACGGCTTGTTGTTGCCTAAGACCCCCTTAAAGATCTCTTCCCGGAGGGCCATTTTTCGGTATTTATGGACCGGTTTATTCTTAAAAGGGGTTTGCCCATTTTGAAAAGTGATGGTGTAACTTAACACTAGAACTACTGGACTCGTGACACCTATATAGAAATACATAGTGCAAAGTAGTCAAAATGACTACCTCAGTAGTTCTAGTGTTAAAGATATGCCATCACTTTTATAGCTGGTGGAGTTCTGACCTCTGAGACCCCCACGGGTCCTGATATAGAAGGTCTGCATTGCTGATTTTAACAGATGCTTCCTGCACAATAGCACTCCCAGCTGCCTGGCATGGAACTGCAGACAGAGTGTGTTCATGTTAATGGAGCATCGCTGCCGTCCTTTGTGCCGCCCCCGCGTCAGCAACCGGGCTGCTCGGATCCGGATCCGGATCCGGATCCGGATCCACGGTGGCTCGAGAGGGCTCCGGACCCGGGGGTCGTGCGGCTCCTCAAACGAAGGGGGGTTATGTACAGGGGATGGTGTGGAAAGTTCGTGACGCCACCCGTGGTGCGTGGTAAGGTGGAGTACTACCGCTGCGGCTGGGAGTACCCGGTGGTGATGGTGTGGGCAGCTAGGTGTTTAACCCCTCCACGAGTAGGGGAAATGCCCCCGGAACTCTGTAATGGTGACAGGGAGGTGCCGTTGGGACGGTAAGGGTCACTTGCGTACTCAGTCCAATAACGCTGACACTGACAACTGTAGTAAACCAAAGTTCTGGACACCGCTGCCGCTTGACGGGAGCACGCCTGGATCCCATGCCCGTTAGTGTTGCCTGTTAGTCTGTGACCTTTGCCTTGGCACCTTGCCTTCTAGTTGGTCCCTTTAGTGTGAAACTAATCGGGTCCCGCTCCCTAGTATGGCTAACTGGGTGAGCTTGCTCTCAGGGTTCACGCTTGGGATTTTCTGGACCGTATGTGTGGAAAGTCCTATCCCCCTCGTTGCGCTAGTACCCCGATTTTTGGAGCGGGTGGAGAACAGATCTTGAAGGCTCCGTCCTAATTGGGTAAATTGTCAGGATGCCTGAAGCTACTCCCTGACCTACGGTCAATATACTCCGTCGTGCCCTGGCCCCTGCCCGGTGATAGCATAAGGCCGCTGGCTGTCCTCCTCGACAGTCTGTGCCCTTTGTCACGATTCCCCTGCGACCAGGGTCCAGCTCCTACCAGGCGTAGACCAATGTTTGCTACCTAGTAGTTTCAAGGAGCCCAGCTCCTGACCACCTCTCTCCTTTTGTGACCTCTCCTCTTGAGTCACCAACCGACTGACTGTCTCCTGACACTCCTGACCTCCCCTTAACCAACCCCCCAAGTGGGCGACCCTATTCCACTCAGGTCGTACACTGGTGTGTCTGGTGGGTGTGGTGCAGAGTGTTCTTAGGATTTTGATTAGCTGGTCTTGACAACACCAATGGTTAGGGACCCTTAATCAAAGAGGAGGTGGCTATTGTACAGAAGGGCAGATTGCACAATACCCTGTGACGACCTGATAGGCCAGGGCGTCACACCTGCAGTAAATTTGGAGGTACAGTATGGATCTGAGTGTATTATGGATCCAGATCATTTTTAGTATGTTGATCTCCTACTTGCTAAGTCGCATACCATCACTAGTTAATAATTACAATCTGATTGTAACCTAAGGTTAGTGTTAATATCCACCTCAGCATTTTCCTTTTGTGCCGTGTAGTCCTTTTACATTGACTTTCTTTACGAGACATGAACTTTAGGGTCACTTCTGTGTTGAAACGTAGCCAACCGCGGGACCATCAGCAATTAGTGTGATAAGTCAATAATCTAAAAATGGCTCCAAACATGGAGTTTCACAATAAAGCCAACACCTATGAGATAAGAAATCCTTTTGGTATCCTGTTCTTGGAAGGTCGTATGGGAACAAGGCAAAAAACCATCATTATTTTTTGGAAATGGGCCATCTACCAGGATATAACTGACCCATACACATTGGATAATAGTTGGCTGACGCGGATATGCCAACCATACTGTGTATGTAATATGTATTCTTTCCACACTCTCCAGCATGTATTGCTCCTGCCACTTACCGGTGGTTTGTCTGTTCTGAACCGATGGCTCACGGCTCTGTCTCAGGAACAGAGACAAAAACTCGCCCCATCTTGGTCATCTGTCTCTGCTTCTTTGCTGCTATGGACAGATTTCACTTGACAACAGGCAGTGGCTAGTAAGAAAGACTCCTTATGACTTCTGAACACCCGATAAGCATAAGAATAGAGCCCACCAGCCGGGTGGGGGACCCCGAACACAACCGGCCGCGGCACCGGTTACCATCACCTTGGTTTACCAGAGACTTTTGTGTTTTACTATCTTTAAGTACACCAGCACCCCCTGCGGTCACCATCCCCTGCACCGAGCCACCGGGTCCCGTGGCCACCATCCCTGCCCACGGTGAGGTTAACTTGCTGCACAACATCTCCCCCGGGTGCCCCATAACGGCAGCGGTGGTGTCCACCTCACCACACACCGTGGGTGGCGTCACGAACTTACTACGGCCTAGCCCATACATCTACGTCCCCCCATTTATTCGGTGTGTCTGCGAGACCCCCGGGTCCGGAGACCCTCGAGCCACCACCCCTGAAGGCCCAGATCCGAGCAGCTACGGCTGCTGGCATGGGGGCGGCACAGTAGCATTGCACATATACGTTCTTATCAGAGACTCTACTATTAGGACATAAGGTCAACTCATGTGTAAAAACTATGGTCACCTTTGACATGGAAACGATATTTCACATATGATTGTAGTTACCTTTTTTAGTTAATACAATTTAAATGTTTCAGGTTGAAATACTATGTCCCAAGAATGACAAAAGTATTTTAGGAGTGATACCTTTATAGGCTAACCAGAAAAATTATATTAGCAAGCTTTCAGAGCACAGAGGCTCCTTCTTCAGGCAAATTACAAATTAATTACCCACAGTATTACCCTGTATTGCACATTGTAAAAATGTTTCAGGTTGTAATCTTCATAGTTTTATTCATTTTCTGACCCCCTGATATGTAGTTTGCAGCGGTATTAAAATTTCAGCTTTTTATCTTGTGGGAGTGTCTGTCCCAGTAATATAGGCTGGATGTAAGGTCTGTGTCTCTCCCAGTAATATAGGCTGGATGTGATCTCTGTGTGTCTCCCAGTAATATAGGCTGGATGTGAGGTCTGTGTCTCTCCCTGTAATATAGGCTGGATGTGAGCTCTGTGTGTCTCCCAGTAATATAGGCTGGATGTGAGGTCTGTGTCTCTCCCAGTAATATAGGCTGGATGTGAGGTCTGTGTCTTTCCCTGTAATATAGGCTGGATGTGAGGTCTGTGTGTCTCTCCCTGTAATATAGGCTGGATGTGAGGTCTGTGTGTCTCCCTGTAATATAGCCTGGATGTAAGGTCTGTCTCTCCCAGTAATATAGCCTGGATGTGAGCTCTGTCTCTCCCTGTAATATAGGCTGGATGTGAGGTCTGTCTCTCTGTATCTTTTGTTATAAAAAATGATGTTGGATGGTACATATGATTTTTCATCCACGAATGTAATTTTGATATTGATTGTCATTTTCTTTATATCTGTCAGATAAGAGTCCATTGTGACGAAGGCCGGAGGCCGAAACGTCCAGTGTTTTTTGGACCAAATACACTTACTCTGAAAGACCCTTAAGAACCTGATATATAAATAAAGAAATTGCATACTTAATTACCGCATCTTGCCTTTTCTTGGGAGTTGTAGTGTGCCGGGGTTATCCTTTCTATATGTATATATTTTTTTACCCTTGAGCACCTACTCATCAGTGACGCGGAGCTTCCCTCCCAGTAATATAGATTGGATGTGAGGTCTGTGTGTCTCCCAGTAATATAGGCTGGATGTGAGGTCTGTGTGTCTCCCAGTAATATAGGCTGGATGTGAGGTCTGTGTGTCTCCCAGTAATATAGGCTGGATGTGAGGTCTGTGTGTCTCTCCCTGTAATATAGGCTGGATGTGAGGTCTGTGTGTCTCCCAGTAATATAGGCTGGATGTGAGGTCTTTGTGTCTTTCTTAGTAATATAGGCTGGATGTGAGGTCTGTGTGTCTCCCAGTAATATAGGCTGGATGTGAGGTCTGTGTGTCTCCCAGTAATATAGGCTGGATGTGAGGTCTGTGTCTCTCCCTGTAATATAGGCTGGATGTGAGCTCTGTGTGTCTCCCAGTAATATAGGCTGGATGTGAGGTCTTTGTGTCTTTCTTAGTAATATAGGCTGGATGTGAGGTCTGTGTGTCTCCCAGTAATATAGGCTGGATGTGAGGTCTGTGTGTCTCCCAGTAATATAGGCTGGATGTGAGGTCTGTGTATCTCCCAGTAATATAGGCTGGATGTGAGCTCTGTGTGTCTCCCAGTAATATAGGCTGGATGTGAGGTCTGTGTGTCTCTTCCTGTAATATAGGCTGGATGTGAGGTCTGTGTGTCTCCCAGTAATATAGGCTGGATGTGAGGTCTGTGTGTCTCTTCCTGTAATATAGGCTGGATGTGAGGTCTGTGTGTCTCCCAGTAATATAGGCTGGATGTGAGGTCTGTGTGTCTCCCAGTAATATAGGCTGGATGTGAGGTCTGTGTGTCTCCCAGTAATATAGGCTGGATGTGAGGTCTGTGTGTCTCTTCCTGTAATATAGGCTGGATGTGAGGTCTGTGTGTCTCCCAGTAATATAGGCTGGATGTGAGGTCTTTGTGTCTTTCTTAGTAATATAGGCTGGATGTGAGAATAGCAAGAATAGAAATTCTTTATGAATCTATACATAGCCTTTTCATAAAGCAAATCAAGCAGTTCATATCAAAGGGGTCAATTGGATTGGAGATGCGTTTCTTACATTTTTCAGATTGTGTTAAATAGGGACAATTGAAATAATTGCCCATAAGGTGCTTTGGAAACTTGTGATAAAACGGATTTTTCTAAATGTTTGTGTGTGCTTTACCAATTATCTTCTGACCTCATGACTAGAGATGAGTGGACCAGTGGAAGTTTGCGCCAGACTTTATCTAAAGTTCACTTTGGGACCTGACCTTGACCTGAACCCCAATGGAAGTCTCTAATTGGGCAGTTCGGGTCCCTAATTTTCTAACAGATTTGCACTAGTAGGGTTATGGTTAGGTATCAGTCAATGGATGAAATCAAAGTTGGACAGAAGCAGATATGTCCTACTCCTACATTTTGGGATGTTGCTATTCATATCTGTGATGGTTCCTTTTGCTAGGTCATCAAAGATATGGGAACACTATTTTCGCTGAGGATTTTGTAGCAGGTTCTGCCCCAAAATTCTTCAATTTTGATTTTTTTGAAGTTTCCATTAAAATCAATACACAGCTTATTCAAAGGGATTTTTGGAGCTGGTTCTGATATGGATTTTGGGGCAGAATTTTAATCAAAAAAAGCCCCATGTCGGCACACCTCAAAATGTAAAAAAAAAGTTTGTTTAAAAGAACTGAGAGTCCTCAGAGAGAGTTAATGGCTAACTGAAAAGATGGTAATATTAAGCTTTCGAGACTACTCAGGTCTCTTCATCAGGCATGGTATAACACAAAATCTGTATACATAACAGGACATAGAATAGTGCAGTGAAAAAAAAACAAGTTATGTGAAGCAGAACTATCACTATAGCAAGGGGCAAACTGTTGTGGCCATAAATATTGTTGTGGCTCATAGTTAAGCAGTGTGAAAGTTTTATTGTCCTTTTGGTTGGGGTCTGGTCAGGGCTGTGATGCCAGACTGACCAGACCCCAATCAGAGGACAATAAAACGTTCACACTGCTTATCTATGAACCACAACAACATTTATGGCCACAACAGTTTGCCCCCCCTGCCATAGTGATAGTTCTGCTTCACATAATTTGTTTTTTGTTGGGTTTTTTTTTACTGCACTATTCTATGTCCTGTTGTGTATAAATATGTGACTCTTCAGATTTTGTGTTATACCATGCCTGATGAAGAGACCGGAGTAGTCTCGAAAGCTTGCAATTATTACCATCTTTTCAGTTAGCCATTAAAAGGTATCAACCACTGAGGACTTCAGTTCTTTTAAACAAACTTTTTTTTTATCTCTACTGGCTAACACGGTACAAAGATATTTTACCTGCACCTCAAAATGTGGGATCTTGCTCCACCCGAATTCATCTGTATTTTATCAGCTATGACGTGTGGTGCAGCAATGAGGTTTGCGTTCCAATCTTATGTTGTGTCCCTTTTAGTGAGCGGTCAGAAGCTGGTTACATCATGCTACGTTCTTCTTAAGCAATTTCAGATGTCTTAAAAGTTTTAGAAAACCTGGATGATATGGAGTTTTATTTGTTTCATGTGAGCTAATTAGACCTGTCCAAGTCATCAATCAGATGATTAGGAAATCTCTCCTACCAAACCCCCACAAATCTCATTTTTAAAAGATTTGGAGGAACATTTTGTAATCTTGATTCACTGGAAAATAATAGAGAGAGAATGGTAAATGACAAGAAGAATGCAATTCAAGAAATCACGAAAGATTGAGGACCAGAACAGAGGACAGGACGTTCTGGTCAGACCCACCTCATCTGGTCCTAATCATCACAATCACATGTTGATGGTCTCCTACAACATGCACAGTATAATATTTCCTCGTGATTCCTTTGAACTGTATTTTATGGACAAGTAAATAGCTAAGATAGGCATGGATAGGCAAAGAATATCTTTGGGACATTGCCAAAAACCAGTGGCAGCAGAAAAAGCCAACATAAAAAAGGAGAAATCCAGCTCTGATTTTAGATAAAATAGTTTTTTATTGAAACTTTCTTTGGATGTGGACTTTTAAAGAGCAAATATTTAAATAAAGGCTGATACCATATTGGTAAGATGTGATGACCGATGACCATCATTGCCACTCATGGTAAGATTTGATGACCGATAACAGAGTGGCAATGATGGTCATCGGTCACCAACATGGGCTCAGCCTTTATTTCCACTCTTCCATGGATATGGTTTTTAAAGTTGGAATAAAGGACTCTATTGTATCTTAATCGGAGCTGGATTTCTCCTTTTTTTTTTTTTTGTACTTTAGATCTTTACGTTAGTCCGGGACGTTTATCCATGCTCCACGTCCATCCGACCACCACAGGTGAG
Source organism: Anomaloglossus baeobatrachus (assembly GCF_048569485.1). Lineage (NCBI taxonomy): Eukaryota > Metazoa > Chordata > Amphibia > Anura > Aromobatidae > Anomaloglossus > Anomaloglossus baeobatrachus. Next base: position 253,948,159 of record NC_134359.1, on the reverse strand, counting down.
CTGGCTTCGACCTTATCGTAGCAGCAGAAAAAGGTTGACTGATCACCAGCATCGTCAACTGCTGGTCTGCAGAAGTATTGGTGACGTGTTTGAACACAGACTAATTTGTCACTTTTATAGATCCATCAACACCAACAAATATATCAATATTAGGGAGATCTAATTACTAAAATATAAATCACCAACAAATAAACAATTTGTATAAAAATTAACTTTTATTAATTATAAAATATTTAAAAAATATAGACAGGATGTCTCAAGAAAGCAAACCCCTCAAAGGGTAAATATGTAGCAAAAATTATTATTATATTGGGAACACCACATCAAAAAAATCACAAAAACATCACCCCATATACAGAAGATTTATAGTAGCATCTATAAAGAAAAAATAATAATAAATAGTAACACTAGTATATTATAAGACAAATACAGTAGCTCATAGGAACTAAAGAAGGCTGACAATACCAAAAGATACCTATGGGGGATCAATAAACACAAGTAATGGCGTCCCACACCCTCTCCGACGCACGTTTCGCACTTGTAGTCCTTCTTCCAGGAGTAGGATTTTATAGATCCTACACGCTCAGGCCTACCAAATGTACAGATATTGTAGTCAATGAAGGTGACACAAGACTTGCCAGAACTGCAATTCAAAACTATCACTCATCTGATATTATAGCCTGTGTTAAGGGCATGACATGTATATTCAAAAATGCCTTAAAGGTTAATTATCTCTAGTCATAAATGTTTGGATTTTTTTTTTTTTTTTTACATGGTGTAAAGGCCGCCATTCTCCCGAATCTGGCAATGTTTTCATTTTGTTCCGGTGCCTCTCCCTTCCTGAGATATAACTCCTTGTTCCCTCTAGTCTTGTAGCCAACTGGGCGTGACCCTCAACTTTTCTCTGTGGACGTTTTCTTCAGGATCCTGCCTGTCACGGGGTTCTTCTTCCATATCACACAATCAACAGAGCGAGAGATGGCTGTACAATCCAAAGAGCATTTATTCCAAGCAAATCAAATGGTCCATAACATAATCCACAAAACAGAGGGTAAAATTGTCCAGTAGTGGCATAAATGTCACAGCTTCTCCCAGAGGATAAATACTTCTTCAAGTTCTCAGACTGCCCAATTCTTCAGGTAAGCAGAGAGTTTAGGTGGATCTCACGCCCCCTCCCCCGACTTAGGAACAAAAGGTTGGCAGGGGAGGAATTAAACCTGCAAATGGGACAATGTACACACAAGGAACACAGAATGGACAGTGAACCACGCCCAAACATTAACCCACACAAAATGGTACACAATCCACAATATTCCACAATCACACTGCCCATTTGGCTAAAAGACTAAATTTCTATACAAGGATGAGGGGGCCATATCTCAAAAACGGAGAGGAGCAGAAACTAAAGAAAAACAATGCTGGATTCAGGAGAACAATGGCATTTACACCAGGTAGAACATTTATATATTTATGGTAAGTGATGGTTCTAAAACTATAGATATAGAGAGAGATATAAATAATTTTGTAGTAACTTCCAATAGTGAAATGAGACGTACAATACTGGAATACAGTGCTAAAGTCTTATTCCGAGACCTGACTCCACCAGGGTATAACAATAGTAACAAGTACTGAGCTCCATAGTCAGTGGGAGGAACACGACTGATTTGCATAACTTTTTGTAATCCTTGAATCACTAGTCAGTGACTAACAATTGGTTTCAATTGCTTCACCTCCATCAATCTCGACTGTCAGTCTTGGACTTTGTGTCGTCAACCACCCACTTTTTCTTTGGTGTCACACATGGATGAAGATGTGTAAGCTCTATAATTAGCTCGGCTTTTTGTTTTTTTCAATGGTAAACGTAAGGGATTGTCCAAACTCAGCCACCCCCCCCCCCCCCAAAAAAAAAGTTATTTTTCAGAAACGGCGCCACACTTTGATGATGGTCAGAGACTGGAATTGCAGCTCTTACCCGTTCACTTGAAATCTAAGCTACACCATGGAGTGAATTGTTTGGTTTCCGAAATAGATGGGAAATTATTCTTTTCTTTCTAAATTCCCTTTTTTGTTTCCATACCAAGTCAGTTTTTGGTTCCACCCCCCCCCCCCCGTCTATTGCTGTGAAATAGGAAAAACTCCTGCAGCAAGTTTGGTGTGGAAATGGTGTTTGTACACCCTCTAAGACTTATTCAGGTGAAATGGGAGTCAAGTATTTCAGCTCTGCTACCTCTTGCGGTAACCTGGGCTGAGTGACATACTCAGCTCTGCTACATTGTTTCACTCAGCTCTGCTACATTTCTTCTTTTTTTTTTTTTTTTTCTTTTTCAATTTATATTTTTTTTTGTGCTTGCTCTTGTTTCTCTTCTGCCCCTTTAAATTACAATAGACATTTTTGTTCTGGAAGTCTGAAGTGCGGGCACGGCAGGAGCCCTGCAATGTGGCGATAACGCATGTGGGTGGCCATAAAGTTCACCCTGGGTGTGTGCTCGGTGTCTATAGTTACCCAATAACAATATTCTGTTGGGCAATCATGCGCTGAGTTCAGATAATAGTGCCGTAGAAGCAGTCCCCTAACTTTCCAGCCTTTTATTGTGTCGCTTCTGAAATGCCTTTTGTTTGCCTACAATTCTTGCTAGTGAAGTAAATGGGGCCAAAGCAAACACTAATATTTGTGCCTCTAAAGAACTGGAGCTGAGACCTATGGATAGTTCCTCCTGTTGAAAAGTTATGCGATTTTAATAATGTTTTATTTGGTGTAGTACCTCCTTTTGACCTGTAGGGATCACTGTCACTTTTGGCTGGAATTCTATATAGCGTTCCATGTTTCATCTGTATGCCATCTCTATACTAGACTGATCACCCCAGATGCAACAAGCATTCCTCGGATTAACCTAACTGAACAGGGTTAGCATTGATCTGATGAGTGAGCAAAATGCTCGCTCGTCTGGTGAAATGAGTTTTAAAGCACCAGATTTTTAAAGCACCGCTCTAGCATTTATTTTTTTTTAGCGCTGGAGTGGTGCCACTAAATCTAAGTTCTCTGACCCTTGTATTATACTTACTAGTCACTGTTCCCGGCGTGACTGTTACCTCTGACTTCTGGTCACAAGCTCTCAATATAAGTCTATGAAGGCCTCGTTCTGGCTCTCATAGACTTATGTTGAGTTGTGACTTGGGTCTCACACAGCAAACACTAGAGCGATCCTGCAGAAGATGATCGAAGTGGCACTAAGAACAGATAAAGATTGCAGCTGGTATGTTACTAGGGGCAGGGAACTTAGACTAGTGACAACATTCCAATGGTACAATTTAAAAAGAACACTGGGGTGGTGCTTTATCATGCTTAAATTTAAAGGAGTTATCCGACATAAACTCAAAAATTTTTGTTAAGCTAATCTGTGCTGTATTGTCATATAAATCACACCTACATTGTTATTTTTTATTTTCTAACTTTTGTTCCTCTTGAATTCATCCTTTATTCTCTGCAGCTTCTTGTTTACATTCAGCTCCAGCAAACTGACCACTTCCTGTGCAAAACCTCAGTCAGAGCTGTAACCACCCACCCGAGTGTCCAGCCTCGCCCCCTGCCCGCCCCCTGCACACACATTCCCTGTCAGTATATTCTGCCCCAGCACCTGACCTATTATCACTACAGCATTGCAAATAACAGCCCCACATCAGGCTGTGCACCGCACCGCACACATATGGCTCTGCACACGTATACATATGGCTCTGCACACGCACACATATGGCTCTGCACACGCACACATATGGCTCTGCACACGCACACATATGGCTCTGCACACATATGGCTCTGCACACGCACACATATGGCTCTGCACACGCACACATATGGCTCTGCACCGCCCGCCCCCCATCCCCATCGGGAACACATGTAAGGAATACATACTCACCCGTCCTCGAGCCCCGCCGCTCCTGCACGTTCGCGCGCTGTCTGTGCTCTAACGTCACCACTGTGCTGAAGAGAGCTCAGACAGCGGGAGGGACAGTGATGAGAAGCAGCGCAGCACTTTCAAATGTACCGGCATCGGTGATCTGTGATGCCGGTACATTTGAATGTGTGATCCTGAGCAGGGGCCCGGTGCTGGAGCTGACACCACGGCAGCTGCCGCCAGGCCCCGCCCCCAGGTCACGGACCCCACAGGAGTGCAGGGGGAGGTTACTGGAGAGTAACAGAGGTGCGGGGGAATGTGTGGGAGGGTGCAGGTAAGGGGGCGGGGCTCATCACACTGTAGCCACCCAGCAGGGCGGTAACAAGCTGTTCCACATTTGCATGTCAACATGGTCCTGCCCATGTTGACATGAAATGACCGGAAGCAGCAAAATCGCGGCAGGAGCGGTCACATGACCGCTCTGAGCCGAGGGAGAGGGGCTGACAGCAGGGCAGGTAAGTGGTCTCCATCTACTTACCTGCCCCAATGTAGCCCCATAGGGTAATAAAAAAAAAAAAAAAGTCAAAGAAGCCGGATAACCCCTTTAACTGTTCTCAACCGCACATCACCCTCTGTAAATAAAGCTCCATCGGTGATCTTCTATGTGCAGAGAACAATCGTTTTAATGAGTATTCTGTGTTCATGGAAGTATTATAAGCCTGTCTAAACAACAATTTTATAATTTGAGTTCATGGTCTAAGTTACCGGCCACCTTTGCAGATTCAGAGACTGATCTCTTGGGCAAGTTGTGCAGTGCTTACAAGCTCTTTCTAATAGAGCTTGTAAATGCCGCTCCGAAGCTGACTGGATTACAGGATCCGGTTAACTTCAGTTCTCCTACATTCCTCCAATGCCTCTACTTTCTGCACCAGAGACTGCACAGTTCATGCTGCTTGTTCCGTACATCAAGCAAGCGCACACCGCATCCCCGGAAGACGGGAAGCCTGGAGGCTGCAGAGCGGCGTGCCTTTAAAGAAGTTGAGACAATACCCTTAATGAACATTGCCTATGATGCTGTCCAATCAGTGCTGACTGTCTGAGACGATGTGGAGACCCTATTGACAAGACGAATGGTCAGGAAATTATTTCTACATTCGCAAGAGGAATAAAGGAGGAATCACACAAGTACTTAAAGGGGTTGTCCACTGCTTGGACAGCCCCTTCTCAATCCCTTTGTATTCCCCCCCCAGTAAAATAATAGCATCTATACTCCCCTCTGGTACTGGCACATTTTCAGCATTGTCAGCACTGCCACTCCTGGGGATCGTGTGACATTATTATGTCACATTATCCCTGTGGCCAATCAGTACGGGCTTCACACTCCCCTCCTACGGACGTAATTGGCATCTGGAGGAGGTGTGTGTTGCGTTTGCACTCTTTCTTCCTCCAGGTATTTTGATTTATTTGGCGGAGAGGACAGAGAAGCCAACACTGATTGGATGCAGGGATCGTGTGACATCATAATGTCATGCGATCCCTGGGAGAGCATATGCCAACTCCTTTGGAATTGCACTGGAGGTGAGTATAAGTGTTATTATTTTACTTAGGGATTCAGAAGGGGCTGTCCAACCCCTTTTAATATTGAAAAACAAAACCAAACTCATCCGCAAAACCGAGTAATGAAAACCTCCATAATTACGCCAGTTACCTGAACTGTATGACCGAGTTGTCATCACTGATGTGGAGCTATACTCTGCATCCTCATCGCCACACGTTCACATCCAGCGGTGACCCTGGTAGACAGATGGTGCCCGGCTCGTGGCACTGTTAATGTGACACGGCAGGGACAGAGTCAATATTTGCTCGGTGTTGCAGCATAAACAGTATTTAGTTCTCACAAAAGGTCACAGGATCCGATCGCAACAGTCACAATCCACGGCTGACAGAGAATGGGCTGTGAAACGGAAGTGGAAGGGATTAGCTTTGATTTCGTGATTGCTCATTTACTTTTCTGGGGCAGTTACGACATCTGATATGTAAAAGGCCGGACAGAATTTGTCTAATGCTTGAGGATTGTTTTAATTTTATCATAGGGGTGTTACATATTAGGCAAGTTAGAAAACAAAGCTTTCTTCTGGGGACAGTTACGTAACCTCTATACTCCATTATCTAGCGAACATGGCCAGCTTTAGCGTATATGTGATCAGTTTATAAAGTGATAGACCTCAAACCCTTATAATACAAAGAATTCTGGCACACTTTGGACTGTATTTTCTTCTGAGCACCTATTTTTTATTATATATTGTCGAGACTGGTTTAACTTTTTTCTCAAACCCTTATAGAGATAACAAAAGGAGTTTAAAATAAAGTTATTACTTTTGGAACACCGTGGAAAAAAAAAAAAAATGGCTGTATCCTTAAGGCCCTGAACAGCTGCTTGCTTAAAGGGAACCTGTCATCAGAAATTTAGCTTGAAACCTAAAAGTTTCCCCCTCTGCAGCTCGTGGGCTGCATTCTAGCAGGTTCCTGTACTTTTTGTGGCCCCTTTTAAATCAAATTAAATACTTTATAAAGTTGTACCTTTTGCTATGTAAATTTTGTAAATCGTCCATGGGGCGGGCTCTCTGGTGACCGTTGCTGTTCCTCCTGCACATTGACGCCATCCCCCCACGCTCCATTTTATCCATCAGGACGCCGCCCACTGCGCACGAGGTGCCGCCCACGCCAGGATCGCTGGTGACGTGTGTCACATGCACGAGATTATGGGCAGTGCTGTGATTGCATCGCAAGTGCCCGCCCATAATCTCGTGGACGCGCTTTCCCCCACTGCCTCCAGCGTTCTGCGCAAGCGCTCGCCGGCCAAATGACCCGACGTCACCGCCTTCCCATCTTACCCTGCAGCAGGGCAAGATGGGAAAGAGGTGACGTCAGGTCATCTGTCCAGCAAGCGCTTGCGCAGAACGCTGGAGCAAGAGGGGAAAGTGCGGTCACGAGGTTATGGGCGGCACTTGCTGATGACACTCACAGCGCCGCCCATAACCTCGTGCCTGCGCAAAACGTTACCAGCGGTCACATGTGCACACGTGTACAGTCCCGCTACAGTCGCACAGCGCATGCGCGGGACCACGGGCGCCAAGTGGCGGAGTCCTGAGATCTGAAATTCAGCGTTGGGGGGTGGCGTAAATCTGCTGTAGGAACAGCAACGGTCAGCAGAGAGCCCGCCCCCATGGACGATTTACAAAATTTACATAGCAAAAGGTACAAGTTTATAAAGTATTTAATTTGGTTTAAAAGGGGCCACAAAAAGTACAGGAACCTGCTAGAATGCAGCCCAGGAGCTGCAGAGGGGGACACTTTTAGGTTTAAAGCAAAATTTCTGAGTTTGATAAATTTAAATTTCCGATCACTGGTGATTTATTTTCAAGAATGAGGCTATGAAACCACGATAATGAGATTCGGCAGAGCCCCATCTTGAGTGGAATGCTCGCCCTGCTTCATTCCACTCCATGGGACTGTGTCTCCGGTGTGTCACGGTTAACACAGTCATGTGGTGTCCGGTAATACAAAGTCCCAGCGTTTGGCTGCCCAAACCGCTCCCTGAACCATTCCTGTTTTGGTTTCCTAGGTGTCTCCTCTTATTTTCATCCCTTTCCCTTTAGGGCCCTGTGGAGTTCCTCAGCCTTTCAGATGCTTTTCATCAGCACTTCCTTGGTGTCTATATAGACCCTCATTTTCCCATACTCTGTGCTGCTAAGTCCTCTATCCTTTACAAGTCTTCAGTGCAAGCAGTCAGCTCGCATTCTTTTGGTGTAACTTGGTTGTTTTTTGCAGTTCGTCTTACTGAGGCATCTGGAGATAAGTGGTCGTTGTGGTGGTGGTTGTTGTTGTTTCCTTCCCTTGTTTGTTCTCCCTTTCTTCTTTAGAGCTTAACTAACTTGACTAAATGCTCATCCCATTTGATCCGTACCTAGAGCCCAGATCAGGATTATCCTAGGGCCAGGTATCCAGCTCGGTGCATAGGTTCTGCTCCTATCTAGGGTGATGAGGGAACCCAGAGCCCAGTGTTAGGGTTGGTCAGGGGTCACCATCTCCTCCTTCCCTAGACACAGGGTGTACCTTCCCTTTCGCCGTATGCTGGGTACTTTCCTGTACCTATCGTGACAGACTGCCAGAGGAAGCAGAATACAGCACTCTGCGTTCTCCACAGTCCCATAAAGACAAGAATGGAGCACAGGTCAAGGACCCACATGCTCTACAGAATCCCATTACCTGGTCCTGGAGCCCTGTTCTCTGGATTTTCACATGTCCCAGCAGTTGAACCCCCCCCCCAGCAATTAGGACGTTGTTCACTATTCTGTAGATAAGGTAGCTTCTGATTTTAGGAAATTCCCTTTTTTAAAGGTTTTATTGCATTTTTGTGTTTAAGTAAACCAAATATAGAATTTTCTCTTTAAAGGGAATCTGTCTGTAGGATCAACTCTCTTTGTCCATCTGTATGGGCATGTATAGAAAGCTGAATGAAATAATACCATGATATCTTTGATCCAATTCTCATTATCTAAATGAGCTGTTAAGATCTATGGGCCGGACTCTGATCTCCCTGCGAATCTGCCTCCAGTGATTATTGTAAATGAAAGGAAATGTTACCAGTGTGAGACATGTAGATCAGGAGAGCAGACTGTCAGTCATTACGTGTCTCACACTGGTAATTCCCCCTGTCATTTTACAATAAGCTCTGGAGGCAGATTCTTAGGGAGATCTATGTCCAACCCAAAGATCTTAACAGCTTGTTATCATATTACGAAAATGTAAATTTCTCTGGAATTAAACATCGGATCACGGATATCAAGGTGTCATTTTATTGAGTTTCCTAGGACCTACATGCCCATATAGATGGCTTAGGAGGGTTGATCCTACTGAGAGATTCCCTTTAAGGCCACCAAACACATTAGAGAAGTTGTCCGAGCCCTCAGTTTTCGGTAAGGCCATATTTTGTTTAAGGTCTCCAAAGACTCCCCGGTCACGTGATGTCAGGGGAAAGGTGTTTCAGGCTTGTCGAATTGGAAGGCCCCTTCCTTTTGGTGTCAAAGGAGAAGCTCCCTCCAGTAATGTCCGCAGGGAGATCGCAGGAATGCTTGACGTGGCCAAGTGTGCATGTTCTTCTAGGAATAGCTGCTAGTTAAGATATCTGGGCTCTGAATCGGTTAATACATGTATAAGTAGGTGACTATTCGGCAGTGGAACATTGTTTTACCCTCTGCTTAAAATGTTAATCTGATGAAAGATTTTAATTCCCTTTCTGACTTTTTAATCAGATTATGTCCTGGTGCTGCTCCGTTGTGTTCCGTGGGATGTAGATACAACTTTGCCCATACAGCACCCAGAGTACTGGATGTACGTTTCGCTCTTCGAAGGCGTCCAGACTTCTTGTTGCTCGTGTACAATGGTCGGTTCAGAAGATATTTTCTTTGATTGCTTTCAGAGGTCCTGACAATCCCAGCTTCTCGTGTTACATGATGAGAATATTCCGTAGAGCGAGATCTCTCGTAACTCTGCATAATAGTTTGGGGAAGATATCGGCGTTGATAAGATGGTCGGGGTTACTTGGGTTCCCTCTTGAACCATTGTTTGATCACTATTTTGTTCATCCTAAGTACGAGCTGGCAGATTAACAATGGTGAATACTGACATTGAGATGTTTAATTGTACAATTTGGGTTGAAAAAGATTTAATTACTGTAGAAGGTGGGAGAAAAATACAAATCCAGGTCAATGGAGGCACAAGTGAGAAAATGCTAACCACTAAACCATAAGGGAGCAATTTGACTTTGGAGATTTGTATCCAAGAGCAGGGAGTGGGTTAAGCAAATACTTACCCCCCTCAATCTTCTGTTACTTTGGTGGTCCTCGCTGGTCTCTGTATTCCTTCCTGTAGCTGTCATTCATCTGACCGCTGCAACTAGTCGTTAACCTCAGCGGTAACATGTGAACTCCAGTGATTGGCCTCAGTGGTCACTTGACATATGATTGTTGCAGGAAGGAAGACGAGACCGACTGGAACCAGCAGAGCTGGAGCGACGGGTGTTTGAGCTGATTAATAGTTGTTGTTTGTTTTTGTTTTTGCGTGGGTTCGGCTACTTTATCATTCAGGGTTCCCCTTCAAAGGAGATTTTTGGGACAAGGAAATGTTTTCAGTATAATTTTCATCGGTCTCGGATTTCTCTCTATTTAATAATTCTTTATGATGATCTGTCGTTTGTCCTGACTTCCCTTTTTACAATAAGGATAATTTTACTTAAGTCTAAAAATCCTTGGAACGTTTTGGTGGGAAGGGTACTCATGCTAGATTGGCTTTCCTCTCTGTCGGGGTCCATGATACTAATACTACTCCATCATAGTTCTCGCATTTCTCTCTATTTAATAATTCTTTATGATGATCTATCGTTTGTCCTGACTTTTCCCTTTTTACAATAAGAAAGGATAATTTACATAAGTCTAAAAATCCTTGGAATGCTTTGGTTTGAAGGGTACTCATTCTAGATTGGCTTTCCTGTCTGTCGGGGTCCATGATACTAATACTACTCCATCATAGTTCTCGCATTTCTCTCTATTTAATAATTATTTATGATGATCTATCGTTTGTCCTGATTTTTCCCTTTTTACAATAACAAAGGATAATTTGCATAAGTCAAAAAAAAATTTTGGAATGTTTTGGTGGGAAGGGTACTCATGCTAGATTGGCTGTCCTCTCTGTCGGGGTCCATGATACTAATACTACTCTATCATAGCAAAGCGCAGTTTTTTGTATTCATTTTCCTCTTCTCCGTTAACCTCCATACGTGCGAACTCCACGTTCCTTCTTGTTTGAGGAATGCTTAGTGCATAGTTGAGAAGGTGCCAGCCACAACTTTCCGCACTTACAACGATCCAATTCAACATTTACCTTCCGCCATTGGCTCAAGTATCAGTTTTGTGGTTTGGCTACCTGGGTGTACGTAGAGGATGGGGGAGGGGGGATGATATTCCATGTGGGATCTGGTTTTAAAGGGTTGCTCACTTGGATCTTTCTATTTAGTCACCCCAAAAATTAGAGGACCACTGGTTGTCCCGCTGCTGGTCCTCTTCCCAGCGAGTGTTCAATATAGCAAATGCTTAATTCCCTTACAGCACCCCCAGAGGGCAAATTATGCATTACATAATGCGCAGAGAGCTGTCCATGTACATGCTGTGCCAAAATAAGGGACACCCTTTGTAGCCAGCCTCTAAATGATGGACTCTCCTCTATTAACCCCATAGCTGTATAGGATTTGAGCCTGTGATCTCTTGTTTTGTGTATCATTACAGCCAAAGTCTGAACTGGAGGAACAAGATGGCAGCAACGGGGGTCTTCATTATGCCCCAGCCTGTCTTGGCATCTAATCCGCACCCTGTGATTACACGCTTGCATAAGCAATACAGACCTTTAAATGCTGTTGTGAGTAATCAACAGCAGCAATCGGAGCTCGCTCCGATTGCTGCTGTTGTGAGTAATTGACAGCAGCGATCAGCGCTCGCTCCAGTTTCTTCTGTTACAGGCAGATGCCAGCTGTATAAAACAGCCGGCACCTGCCAGATATGGCTCATGCTCAACTCCTAAGCCAGTTTCACACTCCCTGCTCCCCTGATGATCTATATTTCCATTATAAGGTCGCAAAAGCGTTAGTGATTTCCTCTAAAGGACCCCTGTGGATAGTGAATTGTTTTTTATAGGAACCCCTCACCCCCTTCACTTGTGTATTGAAATTTGGGAGTAAAGCAAAACAGCTGCAGTGCTTGCTGAGAGTTGTAGGATGCCGGTGTCTGCAGAAGGTTTCCTGCACGGATGATATGAAGCAGCGGATTGTCCCAGCGCCGGCAGGTTCTTGAATATTCATCGCGCATTCAGCGGTAATGGAAAAATACCTAATGGGTTAAACAAACCAAGAAGCGGCCGAGCCAGTATGTGCGGCTTTCACTTCCCGATGGCTGGGTTTGTGGAGGTCACACCTTTCCCTTTTCTACAGATGAGGTAAAAGAGCAAATAAAAATAAACTTCACACGGGAGATGAGGTTCAAGTCACATCGTATTCTTGGTGAGGAATGTGAGATATCCGTCTGTGTATTTGGCCTATGCACATAGGTGTCTGACCCACGTTAAGGCACTAATGCAAAGTGTCCTGGCTCTACTACATGGAGAAAAATCTAATATTGCTTAGGGAAAGCAGCAGCTTCTAATGGGCAAAAATAGCCAAAGGGGTGTGTTCTATTTCTTTCTATAAAGATAGATGCTAGGAGTACTTATTAAAGAAAGAAGCAATGCTCCTTTCCCGAATCGGTGGCCTCTGTGATCAGGTGTTGGTGGTCCACAGAGTTTCAAAATAAAACCAACTTGCATGAAATGAGTTAGCCATAATCAGTAACATTTTGTATTTCCTTCAAGCATTGCAAATATGATTTTTTTTTTTAATACATATATATTGATTAGCATATTTTGATTCCTCTCCTAAACACTATTCTTCAGTGATGCTTCAGTGCCCAGTTCATGTTCTTTTAGAAGCTCCTTTGATTTGATTTTTTTTTTTTTTTTAGAAGCTGCTTTGAACTGCTGCTCAACAAATTCATGTTCTTCCAGAAGCACCTTTGAACTGCTGCTCAGCAATTTCACATTCTTTTAGGTTACGTGCCCACAATCAAGATCTGCTGCACCCTGGACGCAGTGGGTCCTGGCCTGCAGGGCCACATGTCTCCTAAACAGGAGACCACAGCTGCTCGTAACCATGATCAGGGTTCAGGCCGCTGCGGTATCTCGCTGTGTTTTCCCGGCAGAGAATGCTTGCGCCTCCGCAGTAAAGAATTGACATGCTTGCAGCTCGGGCAGCCGCACCGTAGGTCAGTTTACCCTGCAGTCAGTACACGCCCAGTGGGCATGGGATTTTTAGAAATCCCATTAATTGTGCTTATACTGTACAGTGCAGCATTTTGGACGCAGCTGAATCACTGTGCATCCAAAACACTGTGAACACTGATCATGGGCATGCACCCTTACAAGCTCCTTTGAACTGCTGCTCAGCAATTTTGTTCTTTTAGAAGCTCCTTTGAACTGCTGTTCAGCAAAATCCGTTCACAATATTCAGTATGTGTATGAGACTTTCTCTGTGTGACTACTAGGGTAGGAAGCACAACGGCTCCGAGAGGTAAAGTCTTATACATTGTGCAAATGCAGTGTACGAATTTTGCTAAGATGAAGTTGAAAGATGTGTCTAAAAGAGCATGAACTTTTAACGTTACTACACCATAGTGTTTGGTAGAAAAGGAGGTAAAATAGGATAATAAAGTATATTGCAAAAAGTTCGTAACGTTGTATTGCCTTGCGGATAATGACACTATAAACAATAAAAAGTTTATTAATCATAATGATAATTAAAAAATCCACAATATAACAAGTTGATTAGTGCATATTTAATGAACATGATGTGATTGTAAAAAAGCGCCAGTGTGAAAATTGCATGATTTCTATTTTATTTTTATCACAGATTGTGCTTTGTAAAAAAAATATGCCAACATTTAAAAAAAAAACACAAAAAAAAAACACACACAAAATACAAACACTTGATTTAGTCATTATGCTATTTTCTGATGATCACTTGCCTTTTAACTCTCAGACTAGAAGTCAGATTTCAGATATCCGTCTATGTATTATGGTCTAAGTACTGTACTCGATGCACGAACTTCTGTATTTAGCCTATGGCTATGTGCATGCAGATATTTTTTGAGGAGTTTAAGTGGAAACCATTATAGAAAAAGACATGAGGTGTTTTTTGTTTTTTTAGGTATTTAATTGGACAGCTCACTTTCTTTCCTTTTTTTTTTTTTTTTTGTTTTCCCCCCTGAAGACAAGTGGGTCCTGCCTACAGTCAGGCATGGTGGTGGGAGTGTCATGGTTTTTGGCTGCATGAGAGCTGCCGGCTGTAGGGAGCTACAGTTCACTGAGGGAACCCTGAATGCCAACATGTGCTGTGCCACACTGAAGCAGAGCACGATCCCCCTCCCTTTGTATAACGCCGTAACTACCCCAAAAACCTCCAAGATGACCACTGACTTGCTATAGAAACTGAGGGTAAAGATGCTGGACTGACCATGCGGCTCCAGCCTTAAATCCTATTGACCATCTGTGGGGCCTTCTCTAACAGAAAGTGGAGCAGAATGATGTCATCATGGAGGATATAAGAGGATCCATCAGCTCCTGTGAAGCTTTAGTGACCTCCATGTCCAAGAGAGTTAAGGCAGTGCTTAAAAATAATGGTGGCCACACAAAATATTCACACTATGGCCACAATTTGGCACTTTTTACTTTTTTATTCCAAACTATTTGCAGAGATTTTTTATTTTATTTTATTTATTTATTTATTTTTTTTGAGGCAGTAAAAACTGATTTACCAGAGTATACGTGTACTTCAGGGTTACATCCTATACATTGCAGTGCCCGAGCACTGCAGGTCACAGTATTGTTCTGGTGATGAATGAGGCCGGCAGCTATTGAAATCTGACCTAGGTGGAATTTCCCTGGACATAAATACAGAAAATCAAAAGAACAATGAGCTCATATGGTTCAGTTTATTGTTCTGTCAGATAAGAGGGGAGGACTGGAGAACACGGATGTCTATTGATTTCTCTGTGAATAACAGGAGTTTTGTCCTCCTTCTTCACAGGTCAGGTCCTGCTGGAAATCTCAAGTGTACACAAAAAGCTGAACGACAACCTAGAAGAAAACGTACGTATCCGCTTCTTCGTAGGACTTATCTGCTTATAGATCACTGGAATTAGTGCTCCACCGTCTGGATCAGGACATGCTGGGAGTAGTAGTCCCGTAGGTTTGAACATGAGATGTGGGGAAGCAGAGAACAGCACCATACCTACTAGTGTGGCTGTGCGCGGTACTACAACGCAGTCCCATACACCATTGAAGACCCTTCAAGGGGATGGTCACATCAGAAAATGACCTATTATTTTAATCAGACTTGTGCATATTTTTTTAATATTTTTGTCACTTTCCTTTTTTTTACAAATATCTGATTTTTATTTTATTTTTTCATCACTTTATTTGCAGAATAATTAAAAAAAAAAAAAAGTAAAAGGGTTTTTTGGGGCTTAAACATTGACTACTTATTTTAGGATAGGTCATCAATGTCTGATCGGTGGGGTGCGACACCTGGCACTTCCCGCTTATTAGTTGCTCCTGACGTCAGCTGCTATCAGTACTGCTTAACTGTGGAGCTGCACAGTCCTGTCACCTGTATAATGGCCGCGTTTGGATATTTCAAATTTTCCTCCTATTCAAATCAATAGAGGGCAGATGTGTAGTACTCGGCAACAGCCACTTTTCCCATGACAGAGCCGTGCTTTTCAGCTCTGCAGCTAAGCAGTTCTGACAGGCACCGGGAACAACTTACATTATTGACTTTTGTTCCTGAAGAAGGAGTCTATGGCTCCGAAACACGTAGAAAAAAAATCGAATATCTTAATTTCCATTGATCTTCAGTGATCGTCTTCTGACAGCGCGGATTAACCGTTTTCTTCCATTTCCTCCACCGGGAACAGCTTACCATTGATGGGGGTGTGACACCCGAACCCCCCAATCAGACATTGATAGTGTATCCTCAGGATAGGTTATCAATGTTAAGTCCCAGACAAACTCTTTAAGGCACTTGAAAAAAGGGAAAGTACAACAAAAAACGGAAAATTGCCTAGACGAAAATGGGGTTAATAACTACCCATTGTCTTTTGACAGCGGACGATGCAGATTCTTTGTCCACCATGACCCACTTTTCGGCAGTATGGAGGAAATCTGCCGGGCTCCTTTTCCACAGCCATTAGTGGAGACAGCTCAGATCACTGCTGTTAACCGTTTGATTGCTGTGATTTGTGATCACAAAATGAGTGAGAGCCCTTTATCGCTCCAAACTTTCCCTTTCAGTCACCTGGCTTCCTGATGATCTGCTTGGAGACTGTGGGGGAGCTTTGTGTAGTCGGCCTTGGGGACCATTTTCCTATATTTGTACTTTTTACTACTTGCAATATATACAGCTGCGTAACGCTCGTAATTGATGTCGTTACAGTTTCGGAAGTTCCACAGAGAAATAATCGTAGAGTTAGAAAGGAAGACGGAGCAAGATGTGAAATATATGAATGTAAGTACGTCCGGGGCATGGCCGCTTGTTTCACTGTTGTCACCGCCTCGGTCTATAGGAATGGTTTCGGCAATTGTTCCCTTTTTCACGCTTCTCGACGTCTTTTATTTTCCTGCCAGGCGACTCTGAAGCGATACCAGACGGAGCACAAAAACAAAGTGGACTCTCTGGAGAAATCTCAGGCAGAACTAAAGAAACTCCGACGGAAAAGTCAAGGGGGTAGAAATGCTACAAAATATGACCTGAAGGAAACGGAGGTTGGTACACTTGGGTGGTTTTCTTATCCAGACAACCCCAGAAGTAAAGGGGATGCCGATTCAGGACCTTCCTACATTCACTAGGGAAGAAAGTGGCTGAAAGAAGGGTCTCTCGCTCTGAAAGACCCCTGTACTACAAGCCTACCTTATTGGTTTTATCCTTTACTTGCCATGTGGTGGTGCTGTAGCAGGATGGACCCCCACTTGGCAAATTTACAAAGTTGGTATATGAGTTATATGAAAAGTTTGATCATTGAAAACCCCTTTTAAGGTACCGTCACACTTAGCGACGCTCCAGCGATCCCACCAGTGATCTGACCTGGCAGGGATCGCTGGAGCGTCGCTACATGGTCGCTGGAGAGCTGTCAATCAGGCAGATCTCCACAGCGATCAGAGATCAGCCACCAGCGACCCGTGTAACGATGCTGTGCCTGGTAACCATAGTACACATCGGGTTACTAAGCAAAGCGCTTTGCTTAGTTACCCGATGTGTACATTGGCTACGGGAGCAGGGAGCCGGCTTCTAGAAGCTGCGGACGCTGGTAACCAAGGTAAATATCTGGTAACAAAGCAAAACCTTTGCTTGGTTACCCGATGTGTACCTTGGTTACCAGCGTCCGCAGAAGCCAGCTCCCTGCACATTCAGATCGTTGCTCTCTCGCTGTCAAACACAGCGATGTGTGCTTCACAGCGGCAGAGCAACAACCAAAAAATGGTCCAGGACATTCAGCAATGACCGTTGACCTCACAGCAGGGGCCAGGTCATTGCTGGATGTCACGCACAGCAACATCACTAGCAAGATCGTTGTTGCGTCACAAAAACAGTGACTCAGCAGTGATGTCGCTAGCGATGTCGCTTAGTGAGACTTGGCCTTTAGCTGTTCTTTCCATTTTCTCGTGATGTCCCTTTGTCCTGCTTGCGTCTCTACTACTTTACTCCTACACAATGATTAAGGAAGGTTGTTTGCAGAAGTTTAAGGAAGTGAATATTACATGGGCAATGTCCTTGGCAGGTTTCTGCATATTGTAAAAAGGCAGACAGCTCCAACAAGGTCAGGTCTAATCTGCAGGACAAGGGTTCCCATCCATGAGAAGCCAGACTTCAATTCCCATGAGAACAGAGCATAATCATAGGGTTACTATAGCTAAAAAATGTTTTTTGGGTGCTCGTTAGCTTTTGTCATGTGTGAAGGGCCTATTTCATTGGAACAAAGCAATGGGAAAGATTCAGCTGGACTCCAACGGATTTAATAAAAAAATCTTTTCTTTATTTCAACTTGATTAAAAAAAATATCCATATTGCAAATAATGACACTGGCTTGTACACACTGATGAATGCCAGAAATATACCACACAACGCGTTTCGGCGGAACGCCTTCCTCAGGTCAACCTCAGGGATGATAGCCATGATTCTCTACGATAGAGACCACATACTGTGACTGCTGGTGACAAAATAACACCGCTTTTATAGATTAGTCTG